>NC_054507.1:11656339-11933839 GCF_017639515.1 Carcharodon carcharias | reverse complement strand
TAGTGTGTGTGTGTGTGTGTGTATGTGTGTGCGAGAGAGAGATTGTGTGTGTTTGTGTGTGTGTGAGAGACAGATAATGTGTGTGTGTGTGAGGGTGAGTAGCAGTGTGTTTGCGCGGGAGTGAGGTAGATAGTGTGAGTGTATGTGTGTGTTTGCGTGTGTGTCTGTGACTGGGAGTGAGAGAGATAGTCTGTGTGCCTGGGAGTGGGAGTGAGAGATATTGTGTGTGTGTGAGTGGGTGGGTGTGAGAGAGATTATGTGTGTGTGTGTGAGGGGGAGTGAGAGAGCTAGTTTGTGTGTGTGAGGGGGAAATGAGAGGGATAGTGTGTGTGTGAGTGAGTGGGAGTGAGAGAGATTATGTGTGTGAGGGTGAGAGTGAGATCGATAGTGTGTGTGTGTGTGTGTGTGTGTGTGTGTGTGTGGGAGTAAGAGAGATAGCGAGGGTGTATGTGTGTGTGTCTGTGTGTGAGTGGAAGTGAGTGGGAGTGAGAGAGATTGTGTGTGTGGGAGTGAGAGAGTTTATGTGAGTGTGTGTGTGTGTGTGTCTGTGTGTGAGTGGAAGTGAGAGACATAGTGTGTGTGTGTGTGTGTGTGTGTGTGTGTGTGAGTTGAAGTGAGAGAAATAGTGTATGTGTGTGTGTGAGTGGGAGTGAGAGAGATTATGTGTGTGTATGTGTATGTGTTTGTGTGTGAGTTGGAGAGACATAGTGTATGTGTGTGTGTGAGTGGGTGTGATAGTGTGTGTGTGTGAGTGGGAGTGAAATAGATAGTATGTGTGTTTGCGTGTGTGTCTGTGACTGGGAGTTGGCGAGATTATGTGTGTGTGTATGTGTGTGTGTTTCTGTGTGAGTGGAAGTGAGAGACATAGTGTGTGTGTGTGTGAGTGTGTGTGATAGTGTGTGTGTGTGTGAGTGGGAGTGAGAGAGATAGTGTGTGTGTGCGTGTGTGTGTGTGTGCGAGTCAGATTGTGTGTTTGTGTGTGTGTGAATGATAGTATGTGTGTGTGTGTGTGTGTGTCTGTGGGTGAGTGGGAGTGTGTGTGTGTGTGTGTGCGTGTGTGAGTGGTAGTGAGAGACATAGTGTGTGTGTGGGAGTGAAATAGATAGTATGTGTGTGTGTGTGTGTCTGTGGGTGAGTGGGAGTGTGTGTGTGTCTGTGTGTGTGCGTGTGTGAGTGGGAGCGAGATAGTGTGTGTGCACGTGTGTGTGTGTGAGAGTCAGAATGAGATAATAGTGTGTGTGTGTGAGTGAGAGTGAGAGAGATAGTGTGTGTGTGAGTTGGAGTGAGAGAGATAGTGTGTGTGCGTGTGTACGTGTTTGAGTGGGAGTGAGAGAGATAGTGTGTGTGGGAGTGAGAGAGATTATGTGTGTGTGTGTGTGTGTGTGAGCAGTAGTGAGAGACATAGTGTGTTTGTGGGAGTGAAATAGATAGTATGTGTGTTTGCGTGCGTGTCTGTGACTGGGAGTTGGCGAGATTATGTGTGTGTGTATGTGTGTGTGTTTCTGTGTGAGTGGAAGTGAGAGACATAGTGTGTGTGTGCGTAAGTGTGCGTGATAGTGTGTGTGTGTGAGTGGGAGTGAGAGAGATAGTGTGTGTGTGCGTGTGTGTGTGTGCGAGTCAAATTGTGTGTTTGTGTGTGTGTGATAGTATGTGTGTGTGTGTGTGTGTCTGTGAGTGAGTGGGAGTGTGTGTGTGTGTGTGTGTGCGTGTGTGAGTGGTAGTGAGAGACATAGTGTGTGTGTGGGAGTGAAATAGATAGTATGTGTGTTTGCGTGTGTGTCTGTGACTGGGACTGAGAGAGATTATTTGCGTGTTTGTCTGTGTGTGTGTGTGAGTCAGTGGGAGTGAGAGAGATTGTGTGCGTGGGAGTGAGAGAGATTATTTGCATGCGTGTGTGTGTGTGTCTGCATGTGAGTGGAAGTGAGAGGCATAGTGTGTGTGTGTGTGTGTGTGTGAGTGGGAGTGAGAGAGATTATGTGCGTGTGTATGTGTGTGTGTTTGTGTGTGAGTGGAAGTGAGAGACATAGTGTGTGTGTGTGTATGTGTGTGTGTCAGTGGGAGTGAGAGAGATATTGTATGTGTGTGCGTGCATGTGTGTGTGAGGGTGAGTGATAGAGATAGTGTGTCTGTGTGAGTGGAAGTGAGATACATATTGTGTGTGTGTGTGTGTGTGTGAGTGGGAGCGAGATAGTGTGTGTGCACATGTGTGTGTGTGAGAGAGAGAATGAGATGATAGTGTGTGTGTGAGTGGGATTGCGAGAGTTAGTGTGGGTGTGAGTTGGAGTGAGAGAGATAGTGTGTGTGTGTGTGTGTGTACATGTGTGGGTGGAAGTGAGTGGGAGTGAGAGAGATTGTGTGTGTGGGAGTGAGAGAGATTATGTGCGTGTGTGTGTCTGTGTGTGAGTGGAAGTGAGAGACATAGTGTGTGCGTGTGTTTGTGTGAGAGTGGAAGTGAGAGACATAGTGTGTGTGTGTGTGAGTGGGTGTGATAGTGTGTGTGTGTGTGTGAGTGGGAGTGAGAGAGATAGTGTGTGTGTGTGTGTGTGTGTGTGTGTGCGCGAGTCAGATTGTGTGTGTTTGTGTGTGTGTGTGAGAGCGATAGTATGTGTGTGTGTGCGTGTGTGTGTATCTGTGGGTGAGTGGGAGTGTGTGTGTGTGTGTGTGAGTGCTAGTGAGAGACATAGTGTGTGTGTGGGAGTGAAAGAGATAGTATGTGTGTTTGCGTGTGTGTCTGTGACTGGAAGTGAGAGAGATTGTGTGTGTGAGTGAGTGGGAGTGAGAGAGATTGCGTGTGTGGGAATGAGAGACATTATTTGTGTGTGTGTGTGTGTGTCTGTGTGTGAGTGGAAGTGAGAGACATAGTGTGTGTGTGTTTGTGTGTGTGAGTGGGAGTGAGAGAGATTATGTGTGTGTGTATGTGTGTGTGTTTGTGTGTGTGAGTGGAAGTGAGGGACATAGTGTGTGTGTGTGAGTGGGTGTGATAGTGTGTGTGTGTGAGTGGGAGTGAAAGAGATAGTGTGTGTGTTTGTGTGTGTGTGTGAGTGAGAGAGCTAGTATGTGTGGTTGTGTGAGTGGGAGGGAGAGAGATAGTATGTGTGTTTGTGTGTGTGTGTGTGTGAGAGAGATAGTGTGTGTGTTTGAGTGTGTGTGTGTGTGTGTCTGTGGGTGAGTGGGAGTGTGTGTGTGTGTGCGTGTGTGAGTGGTAGTGAGAGACATAGTATGTGTGTGAAATAGAGTGAAATAGATAGTATGTGTGTGTGTGTGTGTGTCTGTGGGTGAGTGGGAGTGTGTGTGTCTGTGTGTGTGTGTGTGTGTGCGTGTGTGAGTGGGAGCGAGATAGTGTGTGTGCGCGTGTGTGTGTGAGAGTCAGAATGAGATAATAGTGTGTGTGTGAGTGAGAGTGAGAAAGATAGTGTGTGTGTGAGTTGGAGTGAGAAAGATAGTGTGTGTGCGTGTGTACGTGTGTGAGTGGAAGTGAGTGGGAGTGAGAGAGATAGTGTGTGTGGAAGTGAGAGAGATTATGTGTGTGTGTGTGTGTGTGTTTGTGTGTGAGCAGTAGTGAGAGACATAGTGTGTTTGTGGGAGTGAAATAGATAGTATGTGTGTTTGCGTGTGTGTCTGTGACTGGGAGTTGGCGAGATTATGTGTGTGTGTATGTGTGTGTGTTTCTGTGTGAGTGGAAGTGAGAGACATAGTGTGTGTGTGTGTGTGTGTGTGATAGTGTGTGTGTGTGTGTGAGTGGGAGTGAGAGAGATAGTGTGTGTGTGCGTGTGTGTGCGAGTCAGATTGTGTGTTTGTGTGTGTGTGAGAGATAGTATGTGTGTGTGTGTGTGTGTGTCTGTGGGTGAGTAGGAGTGTGTGTGTGTGTGTGTGCGTGTGTGAGTGGTAGTGAGAGACATAGTGTGTGTGTGGGAGTGAAATAGATAGTATGTGTGTGTGTGTGTGTCTGTGGGTGAGTGGGGGCGAGATAGTGTGTGTGTGTGAGAGTCAGAATGAGATCATAGTGTGTGTGAGTGAGTGGGAGTGAGAGAGATTATGTGTGTGTGTGTGAGTGGGAGTGAGAGAGATTGTGTGTGTGTGTGTGTGAGCGGGAGTCAGAGAGATTGTGTGTGTGTGAGTGAGTGGGAGTGAGAGAGATTGTGTGTGTGTGAGTGAGTGGGAGTGAGAGAGATTGTGTGTGTGGGAGTGAGAGAGATTATTTGCGTGTGTGTCTGTGTGTGTGTGAATGAGTGGGAGTGAGAGAGATTGTGGGCGTGGGAGTGAGAGAGATTATTTGCGTGTGTGTGTGTGTGAGAATGAGAATGAGATGATAGTGTGTGTGTGTGAGTGAGAGTGAGAAAGATAGTGTGTGTGTGAGTTGGAATGAGAGATAGTGTGTGTGCGTGTGTACGTGTGTGAGTGGAAGTGAGTGGGAGTGAGAGAGATAGTGTGTGTGGGAGTGAGAGAGATTATGTGTGTGTGTGTGTGAGCAGTAGTGAGAGACATAGTGTGTTTGTGGGAGTGAAATAGATAGTATGTGTGTTTGTGTGTGTGTCTGTGACTGGGAGTTGGCGAGATTATGTGTGTGTGTATGTGTGTGTGTTTCTGTGTGAGTGGAAGTGAGAGACATAGTGTGTGTGTGTGTGAGTGTGTGTGAAAGTGTGTGTGTGTGTGAGTGGGAGTGAGAGAGATAGTGTGTGTGCGTGTGTGTGTGTGTGTGAGAGATAGTATGTGTGTGTGTGTGTGTGTGTGTGTCTGTGGGTGAGTGGGAGTGTGTGTGTGTGTGTGCGTGTGTGAGTGGTAGTGAGAGACATAGTGTGTGTGTGGGAGTGAAATAGATAGTATGTGTGTGTGTGTGTGTCTGTGGGTGAGTGGGAGTGTGTGTGTGTGTGTGTGTGTGTGCGTGAGTGGGAGCGAGATAGTGTGTGTGCACGTGTGTGTGTGTGAGAGTCAGAATAAGATAATAGTGTGTGTGTGTGAGTGAGAGTGAGAGAGATAGTGTGTGTGTGAGTTGGAGTGAGAGAGATAGTGTGTGTGCGTGTGTACGTGTGTGAGTGGGAGTGAGAGAGATAGTGTGTCTGGGAGTGAGAGAGATTATGTGTGTGTGTGTGTGTGTGTATGTGTGAGCAGTAGTGAGAGACATAGTGTGTTTGTTGGAGTGAAATAGATAGTATGTGTGTTTGCGTGTGTGTCTGTGACTGGGAGTTGGCGAGATTATGTGTGTGTGTATGTGTGTGTGTTTCTGTGTGAGTGGAAGTGAGAGACATAGTGTGTGTGTGTGTGAGTGTGTGTGATAGTGTGTGTGTGTGTGAGTGGGAGTGAGAGAGATAGTGTGTGTGTGCGTGTGTGTGTGTGTGCGAGTCAGATTGTGTGTTTGTGTGTGTGTGAGAGATAGTATGTGTGTGCGTGTGTGTGTGTCTGTGGGTGAGTGGGAGTGTGTGTGTGTGTGTGTGTGTGTGTGTGTGCGTGTGTGAGTGGTAGTGAGAGACATAGTGTGTGTGTGGGAGTAAAATAGATAGTATGTGTGTGTGTGTGTGTGTGTGTCTGTGGGTGAGTGGGAGTGTGTGTGTGTGTGTGTGTGTGTGTGCGTGTGTGAGTGGTAGTGAGAGACATAGTGTGTGTGTGGGAGTGAAATAGATAGTATGTGTGTTTGCGTGTGTGTCTGTGACTGGGACTGAGAGAGATTATTTGCGTGTTTGTCTGTGTGTGTGTGAGTGAGTGGGAGTGAGAGAGATTGTGGGCGTGGGAGTGAGAGAGATTATTTGCCTGCGTGTGTGTGTGTCTGCGTGTGAGTGGAAGTGAGAGGCATAGTGTGTGTGTGTGTGTGTGTGTGTGTGTGAGTGGGAGTGAAAGAGATTATGTGTGTGTGTATGTGTGTGTGTTTGTGTGTGAGTGGAAGTGAAAGACATAGTGTGTGTGTGTATGTGTGTGTGTCAGTGGGAGTGAGAGAGATATTGTATGTATGTGCGTGCATGTGTGTGTAAGGGTGAGTGATAGAGATAGTGTGTCTGTGTGTCTGTGTGAGTGGAAGTGAGATACATATTGTGTGTGTGTGTGTGTGTGTGAGTGGAAGCGAGATAGTGTGTGTGCACATGTGTGTGTGTGTGAGAGAGAGAATGAGATGATAGTGTGTGTGTGAGTGGGATTGAGAGAGATAGTGTGGGTGTGAGTTGGAGTGAGAGAGATAGTGTGTGTGTGTGTGTGTGTGTACATGTGTGGGTGGAAGTGAGTGGGAATGAGAGAGATTGTGTGTGTGGGAGTGAGAGAGATTATGTGTGTGTGTGTGTCTGTGTGTGAGTGGAAGTGAGAGACATAGTGTGTGCGTGTGTTTGTGTGAGAGTGGAAGTGAGAGACATAGTGTGTGTGTGTGTGAGTGGGTGTGATAGTGTGTGTGTGTGTGTGAGTGGGAGTGAGAGAGATAGTGTGTGTGTGTGTGTGTGTGTGTGCGAGTCAGATTGTGTGTGTTTGTGTGTGTGTGTGAGAGCGATAGTATGTGTGTGTGTGCGTGTGTGTGTATCTGTGGGTGAGTGGGAGTGTGTGTGTGTGTGTGTGTGTGAGTGCTAGTGAGAGACATAGTGTGTGTGTGGGAGTGAAAGAGATAGTATGTGTGTTTGCGTGTGTGTCTGTGACTGGAAGTGAGAGAGATTGTGTGTGTGAGTGAGTGGGAGTGAGAGAGATTGCGTGTGTGGGAATGAGAGACATTATTTGTGTGTGTGTGTGTGTGTCTGTGTGTGAGTGGAAGTGAGAGACATAGTGTGTGTGTGTTTGTGTGTGTGAGTGGGAGTGAGAGAGATTATGTGTGTGTATGTGTGTGTGTTTGTGTGTGTGAGTGGAAGTGAGGGACATAGTGTGTGTGTGTGTGAGTGGGTGTGATAGTGTGTGTGCGTGAGTGGGAGTGAAAGAGATAGTGTGTGTGTTTGTGTGTGTGTGTGTGTGAGTGAGAGAGCTAGTATGTGTGGTTGTGTGAGTAGGAGGGAGAGAGATAGTATGTGTGTTTGTGTGTGTGTGTGTGTGAGAGAGATAGTGTGTGTGTTTGTGTGTGTGTGAGTGGGAGTGAGAGAGCTAGTATGTGTGTGTGCGTTTGTGTGAGTGGGAGTGAAAGAGCTAGTATGTGTGTTTGTGTGTTTGTGTGAGTGGGAGTGAAAGAGATAGTATGTGTGTTTGTGTGTGTGTGTGTGTGAGTGGGAGTGAGAGAGATAGTGTGTGTGTTTGTGTGTGTGTGTGAGTGGGAGTGAGAGAGATAGTATGTGTGTTTGTGTGTTTGTGTGTGTGTGAGTGGGAGTGAGAGAGATAGTATGTGTGTTTGTGTGTTTGTTTGTGTGTGTGTGAGAGATATAGTGTGTGTGTTTGTGTGTTTGTGTGAGTGGGAGTGAGAGAGATAGTATGTGTGTTTGTGTGTGTGTGTGTGAGAGAGATAGTGCGTGTGTTTGTGTGTGTGTGTGTGAGTGGGAGTGAGAGATAGTATGTGTGTTTGTGTGTGTATGTGTGAGTGGGAGTGAGAGAGATAGTGTCTGTGAATGTGTGTGTGAGAGTGGGAGTGAGAGAGATAGTGTGTGTGTTTGTGTGTGTGTGTGAGTGGGAGTGAGAGAGATAGTGTCTGTGAATGTGTGTGTGAGTGGGAGTGAGAGAAATAGTATGTGTGTTTGTGTGTGTGTGTGAGTGGGAGTGAGAGAGTTAGTGTGTATGTTTGTGTATGTGTGAGTGGGAGTGAGAGAGATAGTATGTGTGTTTGTGTGTGTGTGTGAGTGGGAGTGAGAGAGATAGTGTCTGTGAATGTGTGTGTGTGTGAGTGGGAGTGAGAGAGATAGTGTCTGTGAATGTGAGTGTATGAGTGGGAGTGAGAGAGATAGTATGTGTGTTTGTGTGTGTGTGTGTGAGTGGGAGTGAGAGATTGTGTCTGTGTGTGCGAGAGAGATTGTGTGTGTTTGTGTGTGTGTGAGAGACAGATAGTGTGTGTGTGTGTGAGGGTGAGTAGCAGTGTGTTTGAGCGGGATTGAGGGAGATAGTGTGAGTGTATGTGTGTGTTTACATGTGTGTCTGTGACTGGGAGTGAGATAGTGTGTGTGCCTGGGAGTGGGAGTGAGAGAGATTGTGTGTGTGTGTGAGTGAGTGGGAGTGAGAGAGATTATGTGTGTGTGTGTGAGGGTGAGAGTGAGAATGATAGTGTGTGTGTCTGTGGGAGTAAGAGAGATAGTGAGGGTGTATGTGTGCGTCTCTATGTGTGAGTGGAAGTGAGTGGGAGTGAGAAATTGTGCATGTGGGAGTGAGAGAGTTTATGTGAGTGTGTGGGATCGAGAGAGATATTGTCTGTGTGTGCGTGCATGTGTGTGTGAGGGTGAGTGATAGAGATAATGTGTCTGTTTGTCTGTGTGAGTGGAAGTGAGATACATATTGTGTGTGTGTGTGTGTGTGAGTGGGAGCGAGATAGTGTGTGTGCGTGTGTGTGTGTGTGAGAGTGAGAATGAGATGATAGTGTGTGTGTGTGAGTGAGAGTGAGAGAGATAGTGTGGGTGTGAGTTGGAGTGAGAGAGATAGTGTGTGTGCGTGTGTACGTGTGTGAGTGGAAGTGAGTGAGAGCGTGAGAGATTGTGTGTGTGGGAGTGAGAGAGATTATGTGTGTGTGTGTGGGAGTGTGTCTGTGTGTGAGTGGAAGTGAGAGACATAGTGTGTGTGTGTGTGTGTGAGTGGGAGTAAGAGAGATTATGTGTGTGTATGTATGTGTGTTTGTGTGTGAGTTGACGTGAGAGACATATTGTATGTGTGTGTGTGAGTGGGTGTCAGAGAGATAGTGTGTGTGGGAGTGAGAGAGATTATGTGTGTGTGTATGTGTGTGTGTTTGTGTGTGAGTGGAAGTGAGAGAGATTATGTGTGTGTGTATGTGTGTGTGTGTGAGTGGGTGTGATAGAGTGTGTGTGTGAGTGGGAGTGAGAGAGATAGTGTGGGTGTGAGTTGGAGTGAGAGAGATAGTGTGTGTGTGTGTGTACATGTGTGGGTGGAAGTGAGTGGGAGTGAGAGAGATTGTGTGTGTGGGAGTGAGAGAGATTATGTGTGTGTGTGTGTGTGTGTCTGTGTGTGAGTGGAAGTGAGAGACATAGTGTGTGCGTGTGTTTGTGTGAGAGGGGAAGTGAGAGACATAGTGTGTGTGTGTGTGAGTGGGTGTGATAGTGTGCGTGTGTGTGAGTGGGAGTGAGAGAGATAGTGTGTGTGTGTGTGTGTGTGTGTGTGTGCACGAGTCAGATTGTGTGTGTTTGTGTGTGTGTGAGAGCGATAGTATGTGTGTGTGTGTGTGTATCTGTGGGTGAGTGGGAGTGCGTGTGTGTGTGTGTGAGAGTGGGAGTGAGAGAGATAGTGTGTGTGTTTGTGTGTGTGTGTGTGAGTGGGAGTGAGAGAGATATTGTATGTATGCGTGCATGTGTGTCTGAGGGTGAGTGATAGAGATAGTGTGTCTGTGTGAGTGGAAGTGAGATACATATTTGTATGTGTGTGTGTGAGTGGGAGCGAGATAGTGTGTGTGCGCGTGTGTGTGTGTGAGAGTGAGAATGAGATGATAGTGTGTGTGTGAGTGGGAGTGAGAGAGATAGTGTGTGTGTACATGTGTGAGTGGAAGCGAGTGGGAGTGAGAGAGATTGTGTGTGTGGGAGTGAGAGAGATTATGTGTGTGAATGTGTGTGTGTTTGTGTGAGAGTGGAAGTGAGAGACATAGTGTGTGTGTGTGAGTGGGTGTGATAGTGTGTGTGGGAGTGGGAGTGAGAGAGATAGTGTGTGTGCGTGTGTGTGTGTGTGTGCGAGTCAGATTGTGTGTATTTGTCTGTGTGTGAAAGAGAGATAGTATGTGTGTGTGTGTGTGTGTGTATGTCTGTGGGTGAATGGGAGTGTGTTTGTGTGAGTGGTAGTGAGAGACATATTGTGTGTGTGGGAGTGAAAGATATAGTATGTGTGCTTGCGTGTGTGTCTGTGACTGGGAGTGAGAGAGATTATTTGCGTGTGTGTGTGTGAGTAGAAGTGAGAGACATAGTGTGTGTGTGTGTGTGTGTGTGTGAGTGGGAGTGAGAGAGATTATGTGTGTGTGTATGTGTGTGTGTGTGTGAGTGGAAGTGAGGGACATAGTGTGTGTGTGTGTGTGTGTGAGTGGGTGTGATAGTGTGTGTGTGTGTGTGTGTGTGTGTGAGTGGGAGTGAGAGAGATAGTGTGTGTGTGTGCGAGTCAGATTGTGTGTGTTTGTGTGTGATCCAAGTAGTAACAATTGCATATATTGCAGGTAGAATTCAATGACAAGAATACTTCATGGTGCATAGTCAGCAACTGCTCATTACTTCTAGATTGCATTTACTCCTAGCAAAGGCACACTAAGCATCATTGATTGGTGTTTTGTTGGACAGCAACCCTAGCATTTTTAAAACCAAAACTCAAGTGAGTCATCTTACATTGAAGTTCCAGGTCATATATAATTGTGTGTGAGAGAGAGATAGTGTGTGTGTGGGCGAGTGGGAGTGAGAGAGATTTTGTGTGTGTGTATGTGTGTGTGTTTGTGTGTGAGTGGAAGTAAGAGACATAGTGTGTGTGTGTGTGTGTGTGTGTGTGTGTGAGTGGGAGTGAAAGAGATAGCATGTGTGTGTGTGTGTGTATGAGTGAGAGAGATAGTGTGTGTGTTTGTGTGTGTGTGAGTGTTAGTGAGAGCGATAGTGTGTGTGTTTGTGTGTGTGTGAGTGGGAGTGAGAGAGATAGTGTCTGTGTTTGTGTGTGTGTGAGTGGGAGTGAGAGAGATAGTATGTGTGTTTGTGTGTGTATGTGTGAGTGGGAGTGAGAGAGATAGTGTCTGTGTTTGTGTGTATGTTTGAGTGGGAGTGAGAGAGATAGTGTGTGTGTTTGTGTGTGTATGTGTGAGTGGGAGTGAGAGACAGTATGTGTGTTTGTTTGTGTATGTGTGAGTGGTAGTGAGAGAGATAGTGTCTGTGTTTGTGTGTGTGTGAGTGAGAGTGAGAGAGATAGGGTGTGTGTTTGTGTGTGTATGTGTGAGTGAGAGTGAGAGAGATAGTGTCTGAATGTGTGTGTGAGTGGGATTGAGAGAGATAGTATATGTGTTTGTGTGTGTGTGTGAGTGGGAGTGAGAGAGATAGTATGTGTGTTTGTGTTTGTGTGTGAGTGGGAGTGAGAGACATATTGTCTGTGAATGTGTGTGTGTGTGTGAGTGGGAGTGAGAGAGATAGTGTGTGTGTTTGTGTGTGTGTGTGTGCGTGGGAGTGAAAGAGATAGTGTCTGTGAATGTGTGTGTATGTGAGTGGGAGTGAGAGAGATAGTGTGTGTTTGTGTGTGTGTGTGAGTGGGAGTCAGAGAGATAGTGTGTGTGTTTGTGTGTGTGAGTGGGAGTGAGAGAGATAGTATGTGTGTTTGTGTGTGTGTGTGAGTGGGAGTGAGAGAGATAGTGTGTGTGTTTGTGTGTGTGTGTGTGTGAGTGGGAGTGAGAGAGATAGTATGTGTGTTTGTGTGTGTGTATGAGTGAGAGAGATAGTGTGTGTGTTTGTGTGTGTGTGTGAGTGTTAGTGAGAGAGATAGTGTGTGTGTTTGTGTGTGTGTGAGTGGGAGTGAGAGAGATAGTTTGTGTGTGTGAGTGGGAGTGAGAGAGATAGTGTCTGTGTTTGTGTGTGTGTGAGTGGGAGTGAGAGAGATAGTATGTGTGTTTGTGTGTGTATGTGTGAGTGGGAGTGAGAGAGATAGTGTCTGTGTTTGTGTGTGTGTGTGAGTGGGAGTGAGAGACATAGTATGTGTGTTTGTTTGTGTATGTGTGAGTGGTAGTGAGAGAGATAGTGTCTGTGTTTGTGTGTGTGTGAGTGGGAGTGAGAGAGATAGGGTGTGTGTTTGTGTGTGTATGTGTGAGTGAGAGTGAGAGAGATAGTGTCTGAATGTGTGTGTGAGTGGGATTGAGAGAGATAGTATGTGTGTGTGTGTGTGTGTGAGTGGGAGTGAGAGAGATAGTATGTGTGTTTGTGTGTGTGAGTGGGAGTGAGAGAGATAGTGTGTATGTTTGTGTATGTGTGCGAGTGGGAGTGAGAGAGATAGTATGTGTGTTTGTGTTTGTGTGTGAGTGGGAGTGAGAGACATATTGTCTGTGAATGTGTGTGTGTGTGAGTGGGAGTGAGAGAGATAGTGTCCGTGAATGTGTGTGTGTGCGTGCGAGTGAGAGAGATAGTGTGTGTGTTTGTGTGTGTATGTGAGTGGGAGTGAGAGAGATAGTGTGTGTGTTTGTGTGTGTATGTGAGTGGGAGTGAGAGAGATAGTATGTGTGTTTGTGTTTGTGTGTGAGTGGGAGTGAGAGAGATATTGTCTGTGAATGTGTGTGTGTGTGAGTGGGAGTGAGAGAGATAGTGTCTGTGAATGTGTGTGTGTGCGTGGGAGTGAGAGAGATAGTGTGTGTGTTTGTGTGTGTATGTGAGTGGGAGTGAGAGAGATAGTGTGTGTGTTTGTGTGTGTGTGTGTGTGCATGGGAGTGAAAGAGATAGTGTCTGTGAATGTGTGTGTATGTGAGTGGGAGTGAGAGAGATAGTGTGTGTTTGTGTGTGTGTGTGTGAGTGGGAGTCAGAGAGACTGTGTGTGTGTTTGTGTGTGTGAGTGGGAGTGAGAGAGATAGTATGTGTGTTTGTGTGTGTGTGTGAGTGGGAGTGAGAGAGATAGTGTGTGTGTTTGTGTGTGTGTGTGTGTGAGTGGGAGTGAGATAGTATGTGTGTTTGTGTGTTTGTGTGTGTGTGTGAGTGGGAGTGAGAGAGATAGTATGTGTGCTTGTGTGTGTGTGTGTGTGTGAGTGGGAGTGAAAGAGATAGTATGTGTGTGTGTGTGTGAGTGGGAGTGAGAGAGATAGTTTGTGTGTTTGTGTGTGTGTGTGTGAGTGGGAGTGAGAGAGATAGTATGTGTGTTTGTGTGTGTATGTGTGAGTGGGAGTGAGAGAGATAGTGTGTGTGTTTGTGTGTGTATGTGAGTGGGAGTGAGAGAGATAGTGTCTGTGAATGTGTGTGTGAGTGGGAGTGAGAGAGATAGTGTGTGTGTTTGTGTGTGTGTGTGAGTGGGAGTGAGAGAGATAGTGTGTGTTTGCGTGTGTGTGTGTGAGTGGGAGTGAGAGAAATTGTATTGTTGCTCAACCAGGTTGTCTATTTTCTTAATACCACAACTTCCTTATTCAGCTTAACGTTGGCCAAACCTTAACTTTCCGAAATTTTCTTATCAGCCCCTTGAGTGAGAAGAAAATGGAAATGTGCCCCCCCCTCCACCACACCCCCAGCCCCCCAAATCCCCAGAAGCAAGAAACCTTTAGGAAAACATTCCTTGTGTGCTCTGCCAAATGGCAAGAACTTTGGCTTCATTGTCTGCTCTTTGAGTCATAAAATGGTCACAGCACAGAAGGGAAAAATTAAGAGCAACACACCTACATAGGATTACACAGGATATACAACACAGAAACAGGCCATTCGACCCATCCAGTTCATGCTGGCGTTTATGCCCCACTCAAGCCTCCTCACATCTTTTCTCATCTAAATCTCCCATCGTAGCCCTCTGTTCCCTTCTCTCTCATAATCGTCTAGCTTCCCCTTAAATACATCCATATTATTCACTACAACCACTCCTTGTGGTAGGGATTTCCACATTCTCACCAATCTCTGGATAAAGAATGTTCTTCTGAATCCCCTATTGCATTTCTCGGTGACTATCTTATACTGACGGCCTCTAGTTCTGCTCTTCCCCACAAGAGGAAACATTCTCCCTGTATCCACTCGATCAAAACCTTAAAGAATTTTAAAGACCTCTATTAGGTCACCCCTCAGTCTTCTATTTGCAAGAGAAAAGAGACCCAGCCTGTCAATCCTTTTCCGATATCTAAACCCACACATTTCTGGTATCATCATTGTAAATCTTCTCTGGACCGTCTCCAGTGCCTCTGTATCCTTTTTATAATATGTTAACCGGAACAGCACACAGTACTTCTGTGTGGTCTAACCCAGGTTTGACACAAATTGGCCACACCTTTTGTGATCTTCAATTCTATTTAACACACACCTTTCAGTGATTGCTTTACGTATTTGCTTTATTCCTCTACCCAACCCAGACTTTCATCTTCCAAGTGATGTGACCTCCGTACAAAATGCCCAACCTCACATTTATCTGCATTGAACTGCATTTGCCAATTCTCTCAAAACAGTTTTAGCGTTTGGTTTGCTTTTTCTGGCTTTGTTAATCTGTGGCACACCTTTCAGTGATTGCTGTACTTGCTTTATTCCTCTACCCCACCCAGACTTTCATCTTCCAAGTGATAAGTGACCTCCGTACTTTTTCTACCAACATGCCTTACCTCACATTTATCTGCATTGAACTTCATTTGCCAATTGTTTGCTCACTCTGCGAATTTATTAATGTCTTCCTGCAGTTTGTTATGGTGCCCTCAATTTAAGAATTGTGGGCTGGATGATATGTTGGTGCCCCTGAGAGCAGCTTCTGCATCTGGGAGTCGGCAACCTCCCAACTCCTGGGCTCAATTCCAGGACTCACCCGATAAAACGACCACTGGGGTGTGTTAATTTCCAGGGCGGGTTTGAGGCCGTCATCCTGCCCAATCAGTGTTGGAGGATGGGATGTCCAGCCTCCGAGGTCATTGGCCCCGCCCTGGCACAAGGTCACGGCCAGTAGTTTAAAGAGGCTCCTGGTACAGGACAGTGTCTTCTGGGGACCCAGCAAGTGCAGGGTTGCTTCAAACTCCACAGGATAATTTGTCACTGAGCAGTTTGCAGGCTTTGAAAGTGGATGCATTTTATTTTGAGTTCTGCTGTCTCCAAGCCTTGACACTGATCAGAGGTGGCATTCTTCCTTAACCTGAACAAGTTAACCACTTATTCGTGTGGAGGAGTTGTCTGGTTGCTGCACGTTTCCCTCCAGAGATGTCTGAGCCATTGGAGCGAGGGAAGAGGCGGGGAAGAAGGGCTAAACCAGCCCATTGATGCCACGAGGACCCCGTCAGAGCTCTGCAATGTGTAGCCTCCGACCAACATGAGCAGCTACCCCTAGTAAGAGGAGAAAGTCAAGCCAGACATGTGCAGCCTGGGAGAGGGTGGCTGAAAAGGTCAGCAGTATTGGGCTGGTCAGGAGGAAATGGTTCCAATGCCAGAAAAGGCTCAATGACCTAATGAGGGTGGCCAGGGTGAATAAAGCCTCAGCATGCACCAGTGCTACAAGCTGCATTCACAAATGCAGGAGGACCGTCAGATAGGCTGGACCTCAAAGGCAGCATGATTCAACAAGGACACAGCTGTCTTTGATGATGTCATTGTGCATTCAAAGCTTTGGTCCAGTTGAAGGGTGGGTGGTTGGCAGAATGAGCATATGATGGATGAGCACAGCATCCAGGCTGGCACGCTCTCAGCTAATAATAGGTAGGCAGCATGCCATAAAATAATCTGAAACAGTTAATGAGTGCGCTGTTATAGATCTTCTCAGGAGAAGCAAGACCACAATGCCCATCTCTGTCAGGTACTTTATAGTCCTGGGAGATGGTCAGGATCAAATGTAGCACTCAGCAGACCACTCCGCAGCTGAGAAAAGGCCTCTGACTCATACGATTTTAAAATGGATAGTCTGCTCATTCAAATAAGCACTCCCAGCAGAAATAGATCTATTAACCACTAAGCTGAGACTCCGGGCTCACCTGTAGCTTTTAAACCCACCCTAACAAGCTGCCACGTAAAAAAAAGGAACAACACATGGCACGAATCTGACTCTAAAGATGTATAATAGCATTCACGCCATATCATGGCAGTCAGCTAGGTCGTTAGAGACCTTAAATACACTAATAACTGATATTTACATATCACAGGCAGGCTTAAAAGAATTTTTGAATGATACAAAACTGGTGTGATGACACCAGGAACATCACACCTGATAATACATCCCTGGATGCAGAGAACGCTCCCAATTTGGGAGCATATCATTCTGCCCTGTATCTTTGATTCCACAGTCCAAATCGCTAATGTAAATTGTGAACGACAGTGATCCCAGCACTGATCCTCGTGGAACACCATTTCTCAGCTTCTACCCCTCTGAATAATTACCCTTCATTCCCACTCTCTTGAAGCCAGCCAGCAATCCACTCTGCCACTTGTTCCCTGGCCCCATATTCTCTGACCTTATCCATTAGTCTATTATAGTGTGCCTTGCCAAAACCTGGTCCCATCCTTCCAATAATTATCCAGTTCTCTTTTGAAAGCTTCAATTGCATGTGCCAAGGTTAGATTAAATTAGAGAAGATTGCAAATAGATTTGACAGAGATATTAAAAATTATGAGGGGTCTAAACAGAGTAGATAGGGAGAAACTGTTGACAGAAGGGTCGACAACCAGAAGACTGATGATTGTACAATGTTCAGAACCATTTGCGACTCCTCAGATACTGAAGCAGTCCATGTCCAAATGCAGCAAGACCTGGACAATATCCAGGCTTGGGCTGACAAGTGGCAAGTAACATTTGCGCCACACAAGTGTCAGGCAATGAACATCTTCAACTAGAGAGAATCTAACCATCGCCCCATGATGTTCAGTGGCATTACCATCACTGAGTTTCCCACTGTTAACATCCTGGGGGTAACCATTGACCAGAAACTGAACTGGACCTGCCACATAAATACTGTGGCTACAAGAGCAGGTCAGAGGCTGGGAATTGTGTGGCGAGTAACTCACCTCCTGACTCCCAAAGCCTGTCCACCATCTACAAGGCACAAGTCAGGAGTGTGAGGAATACTCTCCACTTGCCTGGATGAGTGCAGCTCCCACAACACTCAAGAATTTTGACACTATCCGGGACAAAGCAGCCCCACTTGATTGGCACCACATCTACAAACATTCACTCCTTCTACCACTGACGCACAGTAGCAGCAGTGTGTACCATCTACAAGATACACTGCAGGAATTCACCAAGGTTCCTTAGACAGCACCTTCCAAACCCACGACCTCTGCCATCTAGAAGGACAAGGGCAGCAGACACATGAGAACACCACCACCTGGAAGTTCCCCTCCAAGTCACTCACCATCCTGATTTGGAAATATATCGCCATTCCTTCACTGTTGCTGGGTCAAAATCCTGGAACTCCCTCCCTAACAGCACTGTGGGTGTACCTACACCACATGGACTGCAGCGGTTCAAGAAGGCAGTTCACCACCACCTTCTCAAGGGATGGGCAATAAGTGCTGGTCAAGGAAGCGATGCCCTCATCCTGTGAATGAACTTAAAAAAAGACACTGGCAGTTGGTAAAAAAAACCTTCTGTGACATGAGAATTTTTTTTTTCTCACTGTGAGTGGTTAGGATCTGGACCACGATGCCTGAGAGTGTGGCAGAGACAGGTTCAATCGGGGTCTTCAAAAGGGAATTGGATCATTATCTGATGAGAAAATTTTGCAGGGCTACGGGGGAAAGGCTGGGGGAGCGGCACTCGGTGAATTGCTCTTGCCGTGATCCAGCACCGACACGACGGGCTGAATAGCCTCCTCCTGCGCTATAACCATTCTATGATTCCATGAGGGTTGAAGGGCCACTTGCAGTCTTATTTGAGGTCGCATCTTTCATAGGGGATGCTAAACGGAGGGGCATTTCCCCCAGGGTCCCGGCCAAACTCAGTCAACACATTTACATTCCTTGTTTGCGGGATCTTCCTGTGCGCCGCATTGGACCCTGACAGCGCTTTGAGAGGTCCCAGGCATGTGAAGGGTACCCACGTGAATGCGAGTCCGTTCAGGTCTCCCCATTATCACATAACCCCGGCTGCTGCTCACCCTCTAGGGACTAAGACCGAAACCAGTGTTTCGAATGCACAATCATATTCATTCCACACTCGAGGACTGACAAGTAAAGAGCCGGCAAACGGCAGCTTCCAGTTAAATAGAAAGATTGCCGGAGGGTCAGTTTTTGTTTTACAATGTCAATTGTAATGTATTGCGCCCCAATATTCAGACATTCGGGCTTTTGGTTCTGAATACTGACTGGCAAGCCTGTTAATCAATTCATCAGGAAATTAAACTGATGCATTAATATGGGCAGAAACGAGGCATGGTGGACACAATTACATTTGATAAGCATTGCTTTCGAAGCTAAAACAGCCTTAATCTCAGAGAGATTCTGTACCTGCTTGACTTGGGAGTGTTCGCCAGTCCTCTTGCTTTCCCAGGCACTGAACTCTGCTTCCGATCCTGTTCAGGCTCCCCCTCATGAATATCACTTTAATTGCATGTTCTGAATGTGATAGATGCCCAGAATGATTGTTTCACACAGAGTCAGTTCTGGGAGACACATCTTGCGCTGCAACTCAGACTAACGCACTGTTTGCCCGAAGCTTTAATTGACATAAAAACAAAAAAACTGCGGATGCTGGAAATCCAAAACAAAAACAGAATTACCTGGAAAAACTCAGCAGGTCTGGCAGCATCGGCGGAGAAGAAAAGAGTTGACGTTTCGAGTCCTCATGACCCTTCGACAGAACTTGCGTTCGAGTACGTCAACTCTTTTCTTCTCCGCCGATGCTGCCAGACCTGCTGAGTTTTTCCAGGTAATTCTGTTTTTGCTTTAATTGACATAGCCTGTTTCTCATCACTCAGAAGCAAATCTTAGTGCTTCACATTCAATGAATTGCGTTGCAGCGCATACACTGGCATGTTGTGACAGTAACGTTAAACGAAGCAGGATTCACAAGCAGCCAGGACATAGATGAGTGGAGTTTTTCTTTTTGCTTGAGGTGGGAGAACTCACTGTTTGTCTGTAAAGGTTAACGATTATGTTAATCAGTCAATGACGTTCATGATGATGTAGGCATGACATCAGGATTAGATACCAAGAGACTCTAAGGGAGCAAGATATAGAACAGATAAAAGCAAAACATTGCAGATGCTGGAAATTTGAAACAAAAACAAAAATACCTGGAAAAACTCAGCAGGTCTGACAGCATCTACGGAGAGGGACACAGTTAACGTTTCGAGTCTGTATTACTCTTCGTCACAACATAGACATATCGCACGATTCTGTAGACATAGAACAGTCTGTGTCCGGAGAAGAATGTACTTAACATGAGGTAAATCGTTCTAAATTTTCAGAAAACTTTACTACAGACTATCTCCAACTCACTCATACAGTAAGAGAAACCTCATCCAGCCAGAAGATAACACAAGTAAAGGGAAAGAAGGCAAACCATGGTGGCAGCACTGGAGGCCACAATTTAAGGAAACTGAAACCACAGGTTGCTAACCTACAGGTGAAGACCTAGGAACAACTCGACTTTGCAAATAAGAAGTTCAAAAATAAGGTGTACCTTGGTAGTGGACAGTGAGTGAACCACTTACAATGCCTACAGCCGCTGAACAGCCGCTGCTACTTCCACAGCCCTTCCGACGCATTGAGGGTCCACAGCAAGGAGAACGATGGGATCCCCGGAGGCACCAGTTTGAATGGTGCCAAACAGCTTCAGGCTTCTAAGAGAAAGCACAAAAACACCAGGTCAGTGCCCTTCTATATGCAATCGGGGACATGGCTGATGATGTCCTGGTGAGACAAGGAGTTGAGGAGACCTCAGCATCCTACAAGGAGGTTTTGAAGGCCATTGATAACTGTTTCAGCCCTAAGAAGAATCCAGTCATCCATCGGGTGAGAATCAACCAAAAGAGCCAGATGAATGTATCAATTAATTTAATAACGATGTAAACAGACTAGCCAGTATTTGTGGCTATGGAGCTTTAAAAAGTGCACTACTTCATGACTGCATTGTAGTCAATGTGCTTGATGAGGCACAATCAGACTTCCTGCAAATCAAGGAAGATTTAACATTCGAGAAGGCCAAACAGTTTACAAGGCAGGTGGAGCTGCGAAAGCAGAAGCAGGGTGCACCTCATAGAGAGGTCAAGCCTTGGGTAGGGTGATCAAGTATGTAGGTCCAAAGTCGGGAGCCTCACCCACCAAAAAGCCCACGAGAAAGCCCACCAAAACCACTGTAAGGGCTGGAAGAACCCTTCCAACTATTTTAAAATGTTCCAGATGTGGCACTGAAAAGCAGGGGGAGCAGAACGCTTTGTCTGTGGCAAGACCAGACATTTTAAACAATTCTGCAGATCTAAAGCACAATTTAAAGCAAGCTTCCAACCATTCTAAAGGACAGCAAATTGGAAATAAATACATGGAAGCTGAAGATTCCCTGGGAGAAATAAAATATCCCAAATAAGCTGGAAGCCAAGCGATACAGAACAGAATTTAAACTGGACACTGGGGCTGGGCTCACAGTCTGATTGCACAAGTTGGACTGGTTTAATGATGTGGAGATCCAGTCATCAAACATAAAGCCACAGGGGCCAGGATGCACAGACCTCAAAGTGAAGACTCGGATCACTACAACCCTTAAATATAAAGACAAAAAAATTAATGTAACCCCTTATATCTTACAGAGTCAGCAAATTTCTCTGTTCAGCAGGACAGAGTGTTCAGGACTTGGCTTTCAACAAATGATCGATGAGGTAACACTAGACAGCAGCAAAATATCCAGGAATGATTTTCCAAAGTTGTTCTGAGGAATGAAGAAAGCTCAAAAGTGAGTCTCACATCACTCTACTCCCAGACGCCAAAACTGTCTGCTTATTTACACCTAGGAGGGTACCACACCCACTGTGCTCCCATCATTGTCCTTGATTTTTTTTTCATTCATTCATGGGATGTGGGTGTCGCTGGCTGGGCCCAGCATTTATTGCCCATCCCTAATTGTCCTTGAGAAGGTGGTGGTGAGCTGCCTTCTTGAGCTGCTGCAGTCCATGTGGTGTAGGTACACCTGCAGTGCTGTTAGGGAGGGAGTTCCAGGATTTTGACCCAGCGACAGTGAAGGAACGGTAATTTATTTCCAAGTCAGGATGGTGAGTGACTTGGAGGGGAACTTCCAGGTGGTGGTGTTCCCATGTGTCTGCTGCCCTTGTCCTTCTAGATGGTAGTGGTTTTGTGTTTGGAAGGTGCTGCCAAAGGAGCCTTGGTGAGTTCCTGCAGTGCATCTTGTAGATGGTACACGCTGCTGCCACTGTGTGTCAGTGGTGGAAGGAGTGAATGTTTGTGGATGTGGTGTCAATCAAGCAGGGCTGCTTTGTCCTGGATGGTGTTGAGCTTCTCGAGTGTTGTGGGAGCTGCACTCATCCAGGCAAGTGGGAAGTATTCCACAAATTGGTTCCCTACACCCAGAGTACAGTCTGTGCCCTTGCTACCCTCAGTGCTCCCTCCAAGTGGTGTTCAACATGGAGGAGCACCGATTCATCAGCACAGGGAGGGCAGTATGTGGTAATCAGCAGGAGGTTTCCTTGCCCATGTTTGACCTGATGCCAGGGGAGGACTACCAGGGAAATTCCCTCCCAACTGTGTACCTCTGCTGGGTTTGTCCTGCCGGTGGGAGGGGACATACCCAGGGGTGGTGGTGTCTGGGACATTACCTGTAAGATATGATTCCGTCAGGATGACCAGTCTGTGAGACAGCTCCCCCAATGTTGACACTAGCCCCCAGGTGTTAGTAAGGATCGACTTTGCGGGGTTTGCCATTCCCGGTGCCTAGTTCGATGCCAGGTGGTCCGTCCGGTTTCATTCCTTTTTCAATGCAACTGAGGGCGTTTAAGAGTGGGTCTAGAGTCACACGTAGGCCAGACTGGGCACCAGGTTTCCTTCCCTAAAGGGCATTAGTGAACCAGATGGGTTTTTTCCGACAATCGACAATGGTTTTCATTAGACTTTTAATTCCAGATTTTTATTGAATTCAAGCATGCCAACGTCAACGCGATATTTTGCAAGGTGGGCATGCCTCTGTCTCCCTCGGGTGCCCGCCATTAATTAAGAGGCCAGTTAAAGGCCCTTGACACACCATTTACCACCAATTTCGGAGCAGGCGTGATGTTTTGGCCAACTCACGGGCAAAATGGGCAGGCGGGCAGGCCACAAGTATCAAAAGCTCATCCACGGGCTGGATAAGAAGGGTCAGTGGCATTTTCAATGTGAGTAGTGAGGAGTTTTGGAGATCGTGAGCTGCCGTTTGATTTTGCGACCTAGACAGCTTCATCTCTGTTCGGGGCTTCAGTCTTAGCATTTCCAGGCTTCATTTCAGGACTCATTGCTGTTTGCCAAGCCCCCGGAGGATTCAGACCGTGTGGACCCTTCCAGGTATCAGACAGCCTTCCCTTACCCTGGAAATGGGGATTGTGGTCTCCGCTGGAGGCACCTCCTCTGAGGAGGAAGAGAGGGGCAGAAGGGGGAGGAAGCCAAGGGTCCCAATGCAGCATCCAGGGGAGGGACCTGTGGGAGGAGAGATGCAGACACAAGGGGCGCAGGGCCAGCAGGAAGTCCAAGGTGGAAGGGGCTGTAGAAGACACCACTATCCTGCTGCCAGGGTTTACAGGCAGCGATGCAGCTACCTCAGTATGTCTGAGGTGCAGTGTCAAAGGAGGCTCTGTCTCTCCAGGGAGATAGTGACCTCCATCTGTCAGATGATTGGGCCTGAGATCAGCTCCGACTGTGGGGGTGGACACCCCATGTCAGTGGCTCTGAAGGTCACAGTGGCGCTCGTCTTCTATACCTCCAGCTCTCTCCAGGGCTCAGTGAGGGATCTGTGTGGAGTCTCCCAATCAGCTGTCCACAGTTGTGTTAAGCTGATGACAGATGTTCTGTTCAGGCAGGTACTGACCTTTATTCTTTATCATACAGACAAGGCCAGCCAGGCTGAGTGAGCCAGAGGCTTTGCAACGATTACTGGGTTCCCCCGTGTCCAGGGTGCTATAGACTGTACACATGTGGCCGTCAAGGTGCCAGCGGGTGAGCCCGGTGCCTTCATCAACAGGAAGGGCTTCCACTCCATGAACGTGCAGATACTGTGTGACCACAGGATGCTGATTCTACAAGTCTGTGCAAGGTACCCAGGCAGCTCCCACGATGCCTACATCCTGAGACACTCCCAGGTGCCGGGGCTCTTCAGTGCTCCAGCCCGGCTGGATGGATGGCTGCTGGGTGACAAGGGCTATCCCCTCAGAAGGTGGCTCATGATGCCTCTCCCCACCCAAGAACAGAAGCTGAACAGCGGTACAATAGGAGCCACAGCTCCACAAGGGCTGTGTTAGAGAGGACCATAGGTCTTCTGAAGATGCGCTTCCGATGCCTGGGCCGTTCAGGGGCAGCACTACAATACCCCCCAGAGTGGGTATCATTGATAGTGGTTACATGCTGAGCTCCCCACAATCTGGCACTGGCAAGGGGGGACCCACTGGAGGAAGAGGATCTTGAGGCAGCTCCACAGGCCCCAGAGGATGAACCCAGTAGTGAGTCCGAGGACGAGTACGGTCAGGAGAACACTGAGGGAGGTAGACGCTGACCTGGACAATCTCCAGGGAGGCAGGGACACCTAGAGCTTTGATCTAACGCTCCTTCAGCTAGCCTACCAATTAAGAACCACCACCACATGCCAGGGCTGCAGGCTCCACACTCGATACCTGACAGGACCAGTTCCTTGGTGAACAACATACGCTCTGTGCCTGTGCAATAAAGTTTCAGGAGACACATGTCCATCATTACAAATTGGTCTACCCCGCACCTACAGAAATGAAGCATACAGAGGCCAATAGCACAAAATCAAATCTCGCTTAATTGTAAATGTGAAACGTAGCAGAAATAAACATTAGC
This sequence comes from Carcharodon carcharias, assembly GCF_017639515.1. NCBI lineage: Eukaryota > Metazoa > Chordata > Chondrichthyes > Lamniformes > Lamnidae > Carcharodon > Carcharodon carcharias. The sequence goes on along the minus strand of NC_054507.1, from coordinate 11,910,164 downwards.
CAGTGTTTTTAATCACACCATGGAGAAATTTAAAGCAAAATGGGGGAACAAAATATCACTCATGATAAGTCCGTCTTTTGCTTAAGAAGCATTACATTTATGTTTCTGGGTGCTACGTCTAGGTGTTCCCCTCTCGCTGGCACCGACATTGGAGACAGCTGCTGACTGTGTCCTGTTGGCCTTGATGACCTTGGTGGTCGTCCTCTGGCCAGTGGAGTCTGTGCTGGCCCCACCTGGGAGGGAGCAGCCAGTGCCATGGCTCGCATCTCCCCAGTCGTCGCAGCCTCATCAGATGTCATGGTCACTGGCAGAGGGGCAGAGGAGCTGCTGCCCTCATCCAGAGCACCCTGAGAGGAGCCCACAGAGATGACAGGCAGCTCGTGCACCAATGTGAGGTCGCTCTGGACCTCCCTGCTCACCATTGATGGACGGGCACCGAGCTGGGATACTGGGTGCCTCATCCATCTCCCACACTGACACTGACCAGCTGATGTCAGTGTCTGTGTGAGGGCTGCAGGTCCGAGCGCAACCCCAGGAACCTCATTCTGTTCCTGGAGCTGTCTCTCCATGAGAGTCACCACTCCCTCAATGGAGGAGGCAGTGCGCTCGGCCATGAGGGTCATTGCATTGCTCATGCTCCACATGGACTCCTCCACAACGGAGACCATGGCACGCATTCCCTCATGTATCTCTGCCAGGTCCTCCTGCACACCCTGCTGGACTTCCAGCATCTGCTGCTTCAGGGACGACCCCACAGGCTCATCATCTGCCATCGACTGAGCATCATCCTGGTCCCCAGTAATCCTCTGACTGCCAGCGCCCTGGGCACTCTCTGCCCCTGCCTGCACCTCAAGTGAGTGTGAAGTGCCCTCACCAATGTGCACCGCGATACTAGACTCTGATCTAATGCCCACCGAGACGCTGGTATCTGCACTAGTGCCTGCTTGACAGAGAGGGTGTGACGCTGGTGCGTGCTCAGCATGGTGGTCCTCAGGGGTCAGGGGTGGGCCTTCAGGCTCCTCATTGCGGCCACCTGCTGATGATCCTAAAAAGGAGAACAAGGACATGTCATTAGTTAAAGTCATCACACTGTCACTGTGCATGCCAGGCACCCTGGTGAGACAATGGAGATCTGCATCATGGTGCCATCGTCTTTCCATTATCAATGGGGACTCCAGGTTTGAGGCTCACATCAATATAGAGACAACACTAGAATGGTTGCAATAGCTGACATTCTCACCTCAGTGCGCTGCACTCTTCCGTTCGTCTGACACCCCAGCCTCTCCGCAGCTGGTTGACTGAGGTGCATGGCGCCTCTCCAGCTCCAGTGCCTCCTGCTCACAGCGCACCAGGATTAGGAGGTGTGGGAGTCCCCTGCCAGTCCGCGACCTCTCAATATTGTTGTGGGATGTCTTCTCCTGAAAAGACAGAGGAGCATTGATGAGTCCCCTCTCTACCTGCAGCACCATTACAGCCTGGACAACCCCAGCTGAGGAACACCTCACAGGGCACATCCGAGTTGTGGCTCTCGAGCTGCAAGGCACTCAGTCCAAGCAGCCAGGGCTCACCCCCTTGGCCAGCTCCAGTGTCATTGACAGCTGGCACTCAGACTGTAGCACCCCTCAGGTACTTGGGGGTTGTGGGAGGTAGCCAGCTCTTAACTGCTCTGCATGCTGACCCATGCCAACACGGTACTCACCCTTTCCGATCGTAGCAGTTTGTTGAAGTGCTTCCAGGCACTGCACCCACATGTGCCGCACTCCTTGTCACGGCTGCTGACTCTGGATGCCACCTCCTCCCAGGCCTTTCTGGTGAGGTGTGGGGGCCTCCTCCTCCCGTCTCTGGGGACAGGGGTGTCCCTCCTGGCTGCCACCTCCTCCAGGAGGGCTGCGAGGCACTCATCGGGGAAACGCAGGGCCAATAGCCCCGCCGACCTGCCCTCCAACCGCAGTGGAATCCATCGAGACTTCAGGGTCCTTCCATGGCAACCCTCCAGGGGCCGCCGGGTCACCATTGGACCCAGCGGGCATCATGCCCGCGCCCCCGCCCGCCTATCGTGCTGGCTAGGCCTTAATTGGCCCGCCAGCGTGAAATAGCAGTGCCGTGCCAATCGCAGGTGGCGGTCAGCTTCCCGCCCATTCCCACTAAGCCTGCCCAGCAAGGACAAAGTTCTGCCCCTAGCTAACTTCGTACATTCTCACGTGTCTCACTTGTCGGTGCAGACTCGATGGGCCGAATGGCCTCTTCTGCACTGTGTGATTCCGTGATTCCAGACGACGTAATTGATCTTGATGAAACTGATCTACTACACCAGGAACAGACCCATTACTGCTACAAATAAATGCTGAGGAGAGGGCATACGTATACATGTGAATAAATGGTGGTGCTGGAGTTTTCAGATTAAAAAACATATCTGCTTCGCTAACATGGAATTACTGCGAGTGGCTTTTGGACCAGTTTTAAAACAGTCCAAGAAATGGCTGCTCCCTCTCCAGATTCACCAAAGATTATCCTTGGTGACATCAATCACTGTGACTTGGCTCCAATGGACACTCTGCAACTATGCCAGTTGTGTTGGCAAACCAACTCATGCAGACAAGACACTGGATCAATGTTTTTGCTCCATTCTGAACTCTTCCAATTCTTTGATTGGACCAGGAATTGGAGATTCAGATCATTATGCTCTACATCTCCTTCCTAAATAGCAACAAAAATTGAAAACAGTTAAACTTGGCAGGAAAGTGGTTAAAGATTGGGATAATGTGACCATTCGAAATAAGCAAATTTACTTTGATGACATGAATTGGGATTTTTTTTTACAGAAAAGAAAAATAAGAGCACAGATATTATAAATGATTATATCGTCTTCTGTGAATAATTTCATGCCCTAACTAAAATGATTAAGACCCATCCAAACAAGAAACTCTGGATCACAAAGGACTCAAAAGCAATAATGATGGAAAGTTGTGGACTTGTTTTCAGGCAAATAATCCCAGAGGTGAGTGGAAGTATATGTATAAAATGTCAGACTTCATATCGAGAAAGGGAAACGGCCCCTTTTTGTCTGCAAGTGATCCTCGAGATGTTGCGAATGAGTTGAACGGACTTTGTTCAGCCGTTTTGAAATGATGACTTTAAGGAACGTATGATTCTGCAGCAGGCCTCGCTTTGTGAAGGGTCTCATGTTACTGTCAACAAGTGCAGGGTACAGAAGCAATTCAAGCGCGTGTCCACGGAAATCATGTGGGCCCACATCAGACCAGTGGAAAAATTCGACAGGCATGTGATCGGCAGCTGGCAGTTTCTTTCTCTCCGGCCTTTCAGAAATCATTTGACATGCATGCTGTTCCTTGTAGCTGGAAATCAGCTGTCATTGTCTCTATTTGCTAATAAGTCATGGCCTGTCGAACTGAATAATTACTGACCCGCTGCATCGATAGTCATGAACTGTTTCGAGTGCATTGTGTCAAATTGTCTCTTAGATTTTCTTGTTCCACATATTGATCAGTTACAGTTTGTCTGTCAACCTCTCAAATTTTTGGATGATGCTGCTCTGACCTTGGTCCATTTGATCCAGCAGCACTTGGGTAGATTAAGGAGCAATGCTCGCTCTACCTCTGTTGACTTCCCTTCAGCTTTTAACACCATTCAAGCTCTTTGCAGAAAACGTGATGTCAATCCATAAGACCATAAGACATAGGACATAGGAGCAGAAATTAGGCCATTCGGCCCATCGAGTCTGCTCCGCCATTCAATCATGGCTGATAAGTTTCTCAACCCCATTCTCCCACCTTCTCCCCGTAACCTTTGATCCCCTTACCAATCAAGAACCTATCTATCTCGGTCTTAAATACACTCAATGACCTGGCCTCCACAGCCTTCTGTGGCAATGAATTCCATAGATTCACCACTCTCTGGCTAAAGAAGTTTCTCCTCATCTCTGTTCTAAAAGGTCTTCCCTTTACTCTGAGGCTGTGCCCTCGGGTCCTAGTCTCTCCTACTAATGGAAACATCTTCCCCACGTCCACTCTATCCAGGCCTTTCAGTATTCTGTAAGTTTCAATCAGATCCCCCCTCATCCTTCTAAACTCCATCGAGTATAGACCCAGAGTCCTCAAACGTTCCTCATATGTTAAGCCTTTCATTCCTGGGATCATTCTCGTGAACCTCCTCTGGACCCTCTCCAGGGCCAGCACAGCCTTCCTGAGAATTGTTCACAATCCTACTCTCCTACTTTGGATCAGTGATTTCCTTCCCAACAAGACCCAACGGGTGTTGTTTTCTGGGATTTACTCCGAGCCCATTTTAAGGAATACTGGATATCCTCAGGACTACGTACTGCTTTCATCTGCTATGTGGATGACTGCCAATCAGAGTATGGTAACTTGACCATCCTGAAGAGTGCTGATGATACGGTGCTTGTGAATCTCATAGGGAATAAAGAAGTAAACTCAATGGAGAGGTTTGTAAAGTGGTGCGAGGAAAATTCCTCTAAGTGCCAGGGAGCTCTGCTAAACCTACCTCCTCCTGCTGCAGACACGTTTCCATGCAGTAACCACCAGACTGTGAACCCAAGCCTGCTCTAGGTCTAGGTCCCACCGAAATGTGTCTCTGCGCTGGTGCAGGGTGGGGTTAAGCACTGTGATGGGTCTTCCAGGCTGCTTATTTCCAGCTCTTCAATGGAGGAGATGTCCTCTTGGCTGGAGGTGAGGATGTGGATGGAGCTGAGGGACTGACTGGCTGAGGGTGTCGGTCGCTTGGCAGAGCTCCCTGTGAACCAAAGTAGAGATAATTAGTGCACGGCAGCAGAGTCTAAAGCAGGAGAGGGAGCACTCACAGTTACATTGAGAGAGGGATGATGTGGTGCAGGATCCTCACGTGGGTGTTCACCACCGATCTCACCATCACCACAGGCACTGTCCACGTCCTCACCAGTCAGTGTGATGGCTCACTCCTCAAACTGAGTGGGGGGCCTAATGTGGGCCACTCTACCCCCTGGTCTGGAACCTCTCCCTGCTGTTGTGAACCAGCTTTTCCTGCATGAAAACAGATGGAGAGAGTGTGAGCAGGATGCGTGCCACAGCAGGTGATAAGGGTGCGTGGAATGTTTGTGTGGCAAGCGGAACCATGGACAGGATGAGGACATGAGCTCCAGAGGGTATGAGCCTGATGGGGTTGTGAGGGTGTGTGTGAGAGTTAGTGGTGTCTCTTGAAGTGTGAGATCCATGTGGATGTGTGATGGGTTTGTGAGTGCGTGAGTTGAGAGTGATGAGGTGGTTGACTTACCCTGGCGGGATGGATGAGATCACTCATCCTCTTCCTGCGCTGGATGGCTGACCTCCTCTGTGCTCCAGTGGCACTGGCCGCCAGTGCTACCACCTCCCAGGCTGGAGTGGTGACTCTGGTGGACCTCCTGCAGCCAGGGCAGGTGAAGAGAACATCACAATGACCTTCCACTGTGTCCAGCAGGCGCCCCAGAGAGGCGTCACTAAATCTGGGGGCTGCTGACTTCTTTACTTTCGGGGCCATTTGTCGCCTGGAGCAGTCCTGGTGTGAAGACATGAAGTAGGCTGTGCTCTGGTGCACTTTAAATATGGTGCCCGGAGTGAGAAAACGCTGAGGTCATGGCATGGCGGGTAAATCCGAGCCCACCCACCAGCGATCGAGCATGTTTCCAGTGAATGCATTATTATCCAGGTGGTTCAAGAAGGCAGCTCACCACCACCTTCTCAAGGGCAACTAGGGATGGGCAATAAATGCTGGCCCAGCCAGCGAAGCCCACATCCCATGAATGAATATAAGAAAACTATTTCACCATTCCACCCAGGTTGGGACAATATGGCATGAAAACCCGCCATTGCAGCCGAGGGTAAAACGACGTTTCTCCTGCCCTTTATACCAGCCTGGGGCAATCCCACCCTTGGTGTCAACGTGGATGGTAAGTTGAATTGGAGGGAACAATGTACAGATGTGGTAGCCAAGGGACATACATGATTATATTACCTCAGAAAATTAAAATCCTTTTGAGTAGATCCTACAACCATGAAACTCTCCTACACGGCTGTAGTTGAGGGTGCTATCCTTTCTGATGTCTCTCCTGGTACTGTTGTCATTGGAAAGCAGACTCTTTAAGGGTGCAGAGGTTATTGAACCAGGCAGGAAGGGTGTTTGATGGGCAGAGATTTCGTGATGAAATCTGCTCTCGAAGAATTTTGACGAAAGTAAAGTGTATCATGGGCAATGAGAATCACCCCCTGTCTCAGTATTACTGCTGGTTGCGTTCAGGGAAAAGGCTACAATGCCTCAGAAATCAGGCCAAATCAGTTCCTGAACTCACTGTGCCGCTCACTATAAGAACGTTTAAGCGGAGTTTGATGTAAGGATGAGGATATGTCCTCAGGGTGGGACTCGCTGACTGATTATTTTAATGCGTTGGTAGAGTTTTTAATACATATTTAATTCAAGTTAAATCTCTGTGATAGGACAGTTTTCTTTTCTTGTTATTATTCATTTATTTTTTTTTAACGTATGAGCGATGTACCTGAAATGAATTCCAATATGGATAATAACGTGAAATTGATTGATAGATCTTTGAAGGTGGCAGGGCATATTGAGAGAATAGTTTGCAAAGCAGATGGCATCAGGGGTTTTGTATTAGAGGTATTGAGTTTACAAGCTGTGAAAATATGTTGAACATTTCTAAAGCTCTGGTTAGACCATGACTAGAGTATTGCGTCACCTGGTCACCACACTAAGAAAGGTGTGAGGACCCTTGAGAGGGTGTAGAGGAGATTTGCCAGAATGGTTCCAGGGATGAGGGATTTGTTTTATTCCTACACAGGATGTGGGCGCCGCTGGCTGGGTCAGCATTTATTACCCATCCCTAGTTGCCCTTGAGAAGCTGGTGGCGAGCTGCCTTCTTGAACCGCTGCAGTCGTAGGCAGCGAGTTCCAGGTCCTTACCACTCTCTGTGTAAAGATAAGTTGCTCCTCACATTCCTCCTGCATCTCTTGCCCAAAACGTTAAATCTCTGTCCCCTAGTCCTTGAACCATCAGCTAATGGGAAACAGCTTTTCTTTATCTACCTTATCTAAACCTGTCATAATCTTGTACACCTCGATCAAATCTCCCCTCAATCTCCTTTGCTCCAAGGAGAACAACCCCAGCTTCTCCAGCCTAACTTTGGAGATAAAATACTCTCCACTTGCCTGGATGAGTGCAGCTCCAACAACACTCAAGAAGCTCGACACCATCCAGGACAAAGCAGCCTGCTTGATTGGCACCCCATCCACAAACATTCACTCCCTCCACCACCGATGCACAGTAGCAGTAGTGTGTACCATCAAGGAACTCACCAAGGCTCATTCAACAGCACCTTCCAAACCCATGACCTCTACCACCTAGAAGGACAAGGGCAGCAGACACATGGGAACACCACCACCTGGAAGTTCCCCTCCAAGTCACTCACCATCCTGACTTGGAAATATATCACCGTTCCTTCACTGTCGCTGAGTCAAAATCCTGGAACTCCCTCCCTAACAGCACTGTGGGTGTACCTACACCACATGGACTGCAGTGGTTCAAGAAGGCAGCTCACCACCACCTTCTCAAGGGGCAGTTAGGAATGGGCAATAAATGCTGGCCCAGCCAGCGAAACCCACAGCCCATGAATGAATAAAAACAATTTTTTTTCAATAAAAGGGGCAATATTCTTGTAGAACTAGTATCCTCCTCGGTTTCCAGCCTCCAATCCAGAGATCTACTGGGATTTGGAATTCCTAATTGGCATTTTGGGGCTTTTGAGTTTGTCTGGCGCATACTGATTGATGGGATCATTAATTGTGCATCGAACTGTTCATCATGTTTGTATAGAGGCTGGATGCTGGTCTCCCTCAGCAGCGAGTCTTTCCTTAAAGGTAAATCCCAATGGACACACTTTCCAACCCAACCAGTTTGGCCACAGGCAACAGGTCATGTTTCATTCGAGGGTCTCTAAGCAGAAAGGTTCTCTTGTTCTGTTGAAGGGTCATTCAGACTCGAAACATTAACTGTGTTCCTCTCCGCAGATGCTGCCAGACCTGCTGAGTTTTTCCAGGTATTTTTGTTTTTGTTTTGGATTTCCAGCATCCACAGGTTTTTGAGTTTACTCTTGTTGTTTGCTGGTCTGCTGCGATGATGCATCTTGGGTACTAAATGCAGTGCCTGGAATTTCCGCAGAGCTTCTCTTATTCTGTCATTACCTGTGCAAGGAATACAGTGGAAACAACAACTTACCTTTATATAGTGCCTTTAATGTAACAAAACAAGACGCTTCCCAGGAGCATTATAAAACAAATTATGACCCTGAGCCATGTAAGGAGAGATTAGGTCAGGTGACCAAAAGCTTGGTCAAAGAGGCAGGTTTTAAGGATTGTCTTAAAGGAGGGAAGTGAGGTAGAGAGGTGGAGAGGCGTAGGAACTTGGTGTGAGTTAAGACATGGGCAGCAGAGTTTTGGATGACCTCAAGCTTATGGAGGGTAGAGTGTGGGAGAGCAGCCAGGAGAGCATTGGAATGGTTGAGCCTAGTGGTAACAAAGGCATGGATGGGAGCTTCAACAGCAGATCACAGAATCACACAGTGCAGAAGGGGACCTTCGGCCCATCGAGTCTGCACCGACACGTGAGAAACACCTGACCTACCTACCTAATCCCATTTACCAGCACTTGGCCCATAGCCTTGAATGTTATGATGTGCCAAGTGCTCATCCAGGTACTTTTTAAAGGATGTGAGGCAACCCGCCTCCACCACCCTCCCAGGCAGCACATTCCAGACCGTCACCACCCTCTGGGTAAAAAAGCTTTTCCTCACATCCCCCCTAAACCTCCTGCCCCTCACCTTGAACTTATGTCCCCTCATGACTGACCCTTCAACTAAGGGGAACAGCTGCTCCCTATCCACCCTGTCCATGCCCCTCATAATCTTGTCCACCTCGATCAGGGTCACCCCTCAGTCTTCTCTGCTCCAATGAAAACAACCCAAGTCTATCCAACCTCTCTTCATAGCTTAAATGTTTCATCCCAGGCAACATCCTGGTGAATCTCCTCTGCACCCCCTCCAGTGCAATCACATCCTTCCTATAATGTGGCGACCAGAACAGCACACAGTACTCCAGCTGTGGCCTCACCAAGGGTCTATACAACTCCAATTTGACCTCCCTACTTTTGTAATCTATGCCTTGATTGATAAAGGCAAGTGTCCCATATGCCTTTTTCACCACCCCACTAACATGCCCCTCCACCTTCAGAGATCTATGGACACACACGCCAAGGTCCCTTTGTTCCTCAGAACTTCCTAGTATCATGCTGTTCATTGAATACTTCCTTGTAAAATTAGTCCTTTCAAAGTGTATCACCTCACACTTTTCAGGGTTAAATTCCATCTGCCACTTATCTGCCCATTTGACCATCCCGTCTATATCTTCCTGTAGCCCAAGACACTCAACCTCACTGTTAACCACCCGGACAATCTTTGTGTCATCCGCAAACTTACTAATCCTACCCCCCACATAGTCACCTATGTCGTTTATATAAATGACAAATAATAGGGGACCCAGCACAGATCCCTGTGGTACGCCACTGGACACAGGCTCCAGTCACTAAAGCATCCTTCTGTCATCACCCTCTGTCTCCTACAACTAAGCCAATTTTCAATCCACCTTATCAAATTACCCTGTATCCCATGTGCATTTGCCTTCTTTATAAGTCTCCCATGTGGGACCTTGTCAAAGGTTTTGCTGAAATCCATATAAACTACATCAACTGCACTACCCTCATCTACACACCTGGTCACCTCCTCAAAAAATTCAATCAAATTTGTTAGGCATGACCTCCCTCTGACAAAGCCATGCTGACTATCCCTGATCAAACCTTTCCTCTCCTTCAGAATTTTCTCCAATACTTTCCCTACCACTGACTGGCCTGTAGTTCCCTGGCTTCTCGTTACAACCCTTCTTAAATAGTGGAACCACATTAGCTGTTCTCCAGTCCTCTGGCACCTCTCCTGTCGCCAAAGAGAAATTAAAAATTTGGGTCAGAGCCCCTGCGATCTCCTCCCTTGCCTCCCTCAACAGTCTGGGACACAAATCATCCAGACCTGGAGATTTGTCCACTTTTAAGCCTGCCAACACCTCCAATACCTTGTCACTCCCTATATCAAATTGCTTAAGAACCTCGCAGTCTCTCTCCCCGAGTTTGGTACCTTCATCCTCATTCTCTTGGGTGAAGACAGATGTGAAGTATTCATTCAACACTCTAGCAATGTTATCTGGCTCCACCCATAGATTGCCCCCTTGGTCCCTTATGGGCCCTACTCTTTCCCTGGTTATCCTCTTCCCATTGATATACTTATAGAATATCTTGGGATTTTCCCCACTTTTACCAGCCAGAGCTTTCTCATATCCACTCTTTAAATAAAACATCCCACAAAAGCATTATAAAATAATTGACACTGAGACTGTCAGGACAATATATTAATTTCATAATGTTATTGGAATTTATTCTAAGGTAGGATAGTGTGGGTGTGTGGGGGGGGGGGGACTTATCTGAATTAAAGACAGCACATCTGAAGGCTTTGATGTATCAGAAAAGAAGCTAGGTTTGTAATGCTAAATAGGTAAACATGGTTGAAGTTTTACAATGTGGGGTGTAAAGGGAATACTTGCATTTCTAGATAATCCAGAGTAATTTGAATTTCAAAGGAGGTGGTGAAATGTTACACTCGGCCAGAAGAAGCCAAACAGTGTGTTTATTTTTCCCAAAGATTACTGCTAAAATTGATACTATGAAACATTTTTATTGTTAGAAAATCAGAGTTGAAAAGACCATAAGAAGTAGGAGCAGAAGTAGGCCATTCAGCCCATCAATACTGCTCTGCCATTCAAAGAGATGATGGCTGATCTGATAATCCTCAACTCCACTTTCCTGCCTTTTCCCCATAACCCTTGATTCCCTTACTGATTAAAAATCTGTCCATCTCAGCCTTGAATACACTCAACGACCCAGCCTCTACAGCCCTCTGCGTTAAAGAATTCCACAGATTCATTACCCTCTGAGAGAAGAAATTCCTCCTCATCTCTGTTTTAAATGGGCGACCCCTTACTCTGAGGTTATGCCCTCTGGTCTGAGATGGGACAATGGGATTTACATTAAAAACGGAGAAGCCAGTATAAAATAAATATATATATAAACCTGTATAATATATAAACCTATATATTATAAACCTGTATAATATAACCTATAATATGTGTAAGAGAAGGCATTCTATAATCTAACAAGTGTAAAAAGCCTCCAGCCTTTAAGCCTCAAGATGCTGTCTCCGCGAATTGAATTGAAGAAAACTCACTTTGAACTCAGCTGTTCAGGTATCGTGTTACTTTGCCTGGATCTTTTAAAATATATGTTTTATTGTTTCTTTAACAGAGGTCTAACTGGAAGATAGATTAACTATGGGAGCTAGGAGTTATCATAGTAGTAACTTGTAAACCTATGTGTGTGCTTAAAAACATTTTTTTTTATTAATAAATGTCTAATTTAGTTTTGTAAGAAACCAAAAGACTCGGTGTACTTATTACTACTGAATTTAATGCACGCATCTCAAAGTAAATACAAATTGTAAAACAATTGTGGGAGTTTCAAGTTTCCCTCTGGGATTTGAACAGCTCACCATTTACCATCTGCTGTTCCACAACAGAGACATACAAGGAGATACTAGGTCACCAAAAGCTTGGTGAAAGAAGTTGTTTTAATGAGTGCTCTAAAGGAGAAGAGAGATGTTAAGATTTGGAGAGGTTTAGGGAGGGAATCCCAGGGCTTGGGGCCCAGGCAGCTGAAGGCATGGTCGCCAATGGTGGGGTAATTAAAATCAGGGATGCTCAAGAGGCCAGAATTAGAGGAGCACAGAGATCTTGGAGGGTTGTGGAACTGGAGGAGATTATAGGGAGGAGTGAGGCCATGGAGAGATTTGAAAACAAGGATGAGAATTTCAAAATCAAGGTGTTACTTAACCAGGAGCCAATGTAGGTAAGTGAAATCAGGGGTGATCAGGGAATGGGACTTGGTGTGAGTTAAGAGACAGGCAGCAGAGTTTACTTCAAATTTACAGTGGGTAGAATGTGGGAGGTCGGCCAGAATGCGTTGGAATAGTCAATCTAGAGGTAATGAAGGCGTGAATGAGGGTTTCAGCAGCAGATGAGCTGAACCAGGAAACAAGTTGGGTGATGTTACGGAGGTCGAAATAGGCAGTCTTAGTGATGGTGTGGATATGTGGTTGGAAGCACACTGCATATAACACCAAGGTTGTGAACAGACTGGTTTAGTCTCAGGCTGTTGCCAGGAAGAGAGATGGAGTTTGGAGTGGGGACCAAAAACAATAGCTTCAGTCTTCACAATATTTAATTGGAGGAAATGTCTTCTCATCCAGAACTGGATTTTGGATAATTTAGAGACAGTTGAGGAAGTGAGAGAGAGATGGTGAGATAGAGCTGGGTGTCATCAGTGTACATGTGAAAACTAACACTGTGCTTTCGGATGGTGTCACTGAGGGGCAGCATGTAGATGAGAAATAGGAGGGGGCCAAGGATAGATCCATGGGGGGACACCAGAGGTAATGGTGCAGAAGCAGGAAGAGAAGACATTTCCAGTGATTCTCTGCCTCCGATTAGATCGATAAGAATGGAACCAGGTGAGAGCAGGTCCCACCCAGCTGGACGACAGTGGAGAGGTGTTGGGGGAGGATGGTGTGGTCAAACCGTGTCAAAGGCTGCAGACAGGTCGTGAAGGATGAGGAGGGAAAGTTTACCTGTGTCACAGTCACACAGGATGTCATTTGTGACTTTGATAAGAGACCCTTTCAGTATCAGGGGCAGAAACCTGATTGGAGGGATTCAAACATGGAGTTCTGGCAAAGATGGGAACAGATTTGGTAGGTGACAAGAACTTTGGAGAGGGAAGGGAGGTTGGAGATTTACAAAGATGGTGGGATCAAGGGTTGGCTTTTTGAAGGGAAGAGGGCAGATTTGAAGAGGAGGACGAGGTAGTACCTGAGGAGATTGAACCATTAGCATTATTATCTAAAATGGAGGCCAAGAAGAGAGGTTGGGTGACCAGCAGTTTGTTGGGAATAGGGTCAAAGGAGCAGGAGCTGAGTCTCATTGAAGGGGTGAGCTTGGAAAGGGCATGAAGGGAGACTGGAGAGAAACTAGAGAAAGAAACAAGTTCAGGGCTAGGGCAGTGGGGAGCTTTCAAGAAAGTTTGGCTAGGTGGGCTAGGGGAAGGGAGGGAAACAGCAGAGACAACTAGGAACATAGGAGCAGTAGGCCATTTGGCCCCTCGAGCCTGCTCCACCATTCATTAAGATCATGGCTGATCTGATTGTTGTCTCAACTCCACTTTCCTGTCTGTCCCCCATAACCCTTACCTCCATTGTCAGCAAAAATCTATCTAACTCAGCCTTGAATATATTCAATGACCCAGCCTCCACTGTTCTCCGGGGAAGAGAATTCCACAGACTCATGACCCTCTGAGAGAAAAACAACTCTCCTTAGTCTTAAACGGTAGACCTCTTATTCTTAAACTATGTCCCCTGATTCTAGTCTCTCCCACAAGGGGAAGCACCCTCTCAGCATCCACCCTGTCAAGTCCCCTCATGATCTTATGTTTCAATAAGATCACCTCTCAATCTTCTAAACTCCAATGGGTATAGGCCCAACCTGCTCAACTTTTCCTCACAGGACAAGCCCTTCATCCCAGCCATGAGCCAATTGAACCTTCTCTGGACTGCTTTGAACGCAATTATATCCTTTTTCAAATAAGGGTGGTGGAACACAAGAGGAAAGGAAGCAGCTGGAGGCAGGACTGGGAGGGGTGTTGGAACACGGGAGGGAAGGGGGAAGATGGAGGCAGGGCTAGGGACGGAGGGGGTGCTGGTCAGGATGCCCCAGGGCCATGAGGTAATGGCGGGGTGGACGAATCACTGGCCGGCCTGCTATGAGATTCAATGAGCTCTTCACTGATGCATAATTAATGAGCTGAAAAGTGGACTAAGTCTGCAGAACAAAAACATCCGCCCTGAGTCTTGTAGCGTAATCCAGACTAGCCCAGAGCAGAAGGGTAGATTTGATGTACAGTGAAGTCCAGGAGTTTGACACCCAATTTGAGAAAAGGTCCCGAGCTCACTGAGGAAGGCAGAGTGCAAGCATGGTCCCAAGTACGAGCAACAGCAGTTTAACGTAAGAAATAGGAACAAGCTAGCTTATAGCTGGTGCTAAAATACAGCCACTCTTTGAGCTGGGGAACTTAAAAAGTGGAAGAGAGGAGATTGTGTGAGAAAGGGTGAAGGATAGCAACCAATGACCAAGGATAGAGATGCACAGTGAGGAGCAGCCAGAGAGATGAAGGAGTCAAGGTTTCTTCCAATGTCCTTCCTTAACTAAGATAAAAGCAAAAAACTGCGGACTCAAAACGTTAACTGTGTTCCTCTCCGCAGATGCTGTCAGACCTGCTGAGTTTTTCCAGCTGTTTTTGTTTTTGTTTCCACCTCAACTATTTTGGTACCATCAGGCAATATGTGTGTAGTACATTCTCCTGCAAGTGTGCAATACTTTACAGTTTTCAGTATTAAATTTCACCTGCTACTGTTCTGCCTTCTTAATATATTGTCCAATTGTATTTCTTACTCAGCCAACTGGCTGTCTATGCCCAGAGTTTCTCTTGAATATTCACACCTCTGGTACTAAAATAATATCCTCCCAGAGGGAACTTTGTCAAGTGCCTTTTAGAAGCCTATGTCAGAAGACTTCCCGCAGCCCACATAGATTGTCACTCCCTCAAAGGAATTGAGAGAAGTTCTTCATTTTCAGAGTCCCCGGTTATTGGTATAACGCAATCATTATAGGTCATCACCAATTTCACTTCTCAATGGTTCCGTTATTTTATGCAGTGTCAAAGCAAGGTTAATGGGCCTCCTGTTGCCCATTTCTATAAACAGTCAGCACTTTAGCTTGTTTCCAATCCGCCTGAAACAGGCACTAGGCCCCTTGCCTGTTTTATGACCCCTGTGGGATGGGCAGAGTAGGAGCCAGGCCTGCCCCATGTGCAGGATAGTTCAGCAGCTGCTGCCTCGAGGGCAAGTTGCCAGTAAATCATTGCTGTGGAGTGCAGGAGCATCTCCCTCATCTTCACAGTCCCCAAAGTCCCCCCTATGTCCCCCTCCCACAGCCCCGAGATCTCTCAGCTCTTCCCACTTTGGCTTCTTGTGCACCTCTGATTTTAATTGCCCCACCATTGGCTGCTGTGCCTTCAGTTACCTGGGCTCCAAGCTCTGGAATTCCCTCCCTAAACCTCTCTACTTCTCCCTAATCCTTAAAATCTACCAAGTTTTGGACATCTGCCTAATATGAGGCACAGTGTCAAATCTTGTTTGATTAGTGCTCCTGCAGAGTGCCTTGGAACAATTTACTCTAAATGCACATTGTTTTTGTTGAATTACTTCATTGCTTTAAAATGTGTAAGCTACCTCTGGAGGCACAAAAGGCACCAGCAGGCCCTACAAGTAAGGCTAACAATTAAGGCCCGAGGCCAGCCCTCAGGCCTCCCAGCTGGGGGGCCTACTGTGGAGAACAGATCATAACTAATTTCGGCCCCTGCACCTCTGGATAGCGGGTGACAATAGTTTTGGGTTTAGTTGGAAAGCCAATGTGGCCAGTCCCTCAGCAAGAACACATGCAGCTTAAAAGGGAAGCCAACATTTAAAAATTTAAGTGATGGTATTGGGGGGAAAAACGGCCATTTGTCATGGACAATTGTCAGAAATTGGCCAAGTTTTGCCTGCCAGCATTCCATGGGTCTTTGGAACTGGACTTAAAAAAAATCCTTAAAATTAAACACAGTGAAGTAAATATACGAATCAAGAAGGCAGACAATCTGACCACACCATGGGTGTGATCTATCCAGTGAATGATTTGTCATAACCATTGAACTCCTGTGGCCAAACTATTGAAGTGCAAATAGTACTTACAAGCTAATGAGCTGTTGGCTCCAATATTGTCTGGGTGTGTACCCACATTCCTTGGAAATGCTAATCCCAAAAACGATTCATTGGAGCAAGACTCATTCACCAATCTGATGATCCAGGCTCTTCCCCAGCAAAACATCCTCGTATGTTCATGGACTATTTACGAGGACAGATGTGGGATTGTTGCAATATGTAAGAAGGTGCAATCAAAAGCATGAGGGCCGCGGGGAAATCATTGTCATGGTTGTAAGTTTCGCACCTTAAGGACCGTTTTTAGGAAAAGGGGGCAGGGCTCTTCATTGAATGGGAATGCATTCCTTTAAGTGATCGCAAGCGAGTGCAGTTCGGAAGTTAGGAAACAACATTTGAGAGTATTGACTTACCTCGATGGTGGAAGAGTACTGATGTTGATAAGTTACCGGTGGTACATTAACTGTTAAAAGAGCACCAGGGTGTACTAAGTTGTTAGTCTTGACCATTTTCTCTACCTGGACTGGCTCAGGTCAGACTATAGAGTTAAGAGTATTAGAGGAGAGCTTGCAGGTTCATCTACCTACACTACTCATGCCCAGCAACACTTAAGTGTTTGTGAAGAATGGTCACTTTGGCCAAGATAAGAGAAGGGGCTGTGCTCAGCAAATGCCAATCACAGGAGCTGTGAGGACAGGGGAAAAAACTAGTCGAGCAGAAAAACAAATTTGAAAAATGTAAACAGTTGACTTTTGACTACAAGTCTGCCTCTTTAATTTATTCTTCCATGGGATGTGGGCATTTATTGCCCATCCCTAATTGCCCTTGACAAGGTGGTGGTGAGCTGCCTTCTTGAACCACTGCAGTCCATGTGGTGTAGGTACACCCACAGTGCTGTTAGGGAGGGAGTTCCAGGATTTTGACCCAGCGACAGTGAAGGAACGGTGATATATTTCCAAGTCAGGATGGTGAGTGACTTGGAGGGGAACTTCCAGCTGGTGGTGTTCCCATGTGTCTGCTGCCCTTGTCCTTCTAGGTGGCTGTGGTGGGGAGTTTGATCTTTCCCACAAAAAAAGACAGGAGCCCAGCATAAAATGAGTTATCATTTATTCTCCAATACAAATAGTACTCTTATTTTATTGACACCACCAAAGATTTGTAAGAGCGCGGAAAGCAGTGCAGAAGTGAGCTCTGATGGATGGCATGACCTGGCGTAACCTTTACAGGCCCCAGTTTGTACATTCCACTCATACCTAGAACCAAATGTTACTCACAAATGATGTGGCAAGTCGAGTGGCTGCATTCAATTTCACTATCTCTTTGTGCTTTGTCAACATGGACATAAAGGCTTTTTGGACTCTGTGGAAATAGTCAACACAGAGATGGAGTTCAGCAACCATCTGTTAGTGAATCCAGTTCAACTTGGGTGAATGAAGCACAAACTGAACCACATATGGGGGTAGGGTTGCCAACCCTCCAGGATTGCTCTGGAGTCTTCAGGAATTGAAAATTAATCTCTTGGGAGTGACTCCAGTGGAAAAATAACGGGGCTTTGTAAAAGAATTACTTCTTGTCAGCGCTTTTGCGTATTTGTTATAAAAATATTGGTGACAGGGAAGAAAAGGCTGTTAACTTGACAATCATCCAATCAGATAGCGGAAAGTAACTTCCTGAGTGGCTGTGGTGGTGGTGCATCATGAGAATGGACGTGTTGGGCAGGGAATGTGGAGGGAGGAGGGCACGTGATGAAATTTCCAGGAATACGGCCAGCCAGAGTTGGCAACCCCGATGGAGGACAAAACCTTGGCCCTAATCCCAGACTTTAAAAACCACAAAAAAAAGAGTTCTTCCTCTGAGGAACTACAAGGCTTTAGCTTTTTTGGACGATGGTTGACTGGGGCCTGCAAGGAGGAAAATAAACGTTGGGGAGGGGGGCAGTCCCCACAATTTTCCATCCTGTGCCCAGTGCTCTGATGGCAGTTTAGGCCCAACTGGGACTGACAGAAATCTACCCTGGCATTTAACACCGGGAAAGGCCAGGGTATCTGGATCACCACTGAACTGTCCCTGAGGGTACCAAGCAGACAAGAGCCAGAGCCACGAGTTCTCTTGAACCGGAACAGATGTGCCAATGGAATGTTAGTGTGTGCTGAAGTGCGGACAGGAGTAACGTTGATACCACACAGTCAGTGAAATAGCCTACCTTAAAGTTTCTTTTTAAATTTGGGGGAAGAATTTTCACAGGGTCGTCCCTGGTCTCCAGCACTACTGAGACTGACATTCAACTCAGAAGTGGTTCTCCTGTCTCCAAAAGTGAAATTATGACAGGAGAGCACGGGATCCCTTGTGGAAATTGGACCCTTCTGTTCAAATTGCATACCCGCCACCTCTGTTGACCTGAAACGTCAACTCTCCACACATACTGCGTGACCTTTTAAGTTGGAATGCAACTGTTGACAGTGCCATTAGGGAAACCAAGAGTTAGGTTTCACAGAGGGACTGGTATTAATGCAGCAGACTTCGAAAATACGTTACCTCGGTCGGGTGTACATTAACTGCCCCGGAGGAAACCGCTCAGCTCATCAATATTTAAACAAGGTGAGTGAGGTACTGGAGCCTCATCAATATTTAAACAAGGTGAGTGAGGTACTGGAGCGACAAAAACATCAAAAAGTGGGACAACGTCAGAATCCAGTGCCATGGAGCACAAACAGATCCAGACTTGAGTCAGCTGTGCCCACTGTCAACAGGAATCCTCTCTGAGTCAGAAAGCTGCAGGTTCAAGCCCCACTGGAGACTTAGGGGAAATCTTTCCCCGTTTGGGCTCAGGCAGGCACGCCTCCAATCAGCGGTCCCAATTGGGGACGTGCCACCATTTTAAATAGGCGGGTCATTTAAGGCCCGCTCAGCGTGACATCCGCTAGTGCAGCCTCAGGGAGATCGGCACCAAAGTTAAAAACGTTAAAGAGGCGAAAACAAAATTTCCCTGACATGTGACACTGTCACTTGAGTTGGGACACGTCCATCACTTTTAGTGAAACCTTTATTAAATTTTTTAAAACCCTCATGAAACCTCATCCCACCCGTGGATGAGGTTTGATGCTTTTTCTGAAGCCCGCCAGGGCTCCCGGCCTGTCCACCAACCTTAAGGTTGGACGGACAGGTCCATTAATGAGGTTAATGACTTTTTCAATGGCCTCAGTAGGCCGTTGACAGGTCGGTGGGCGCACAGCTGATTCGGCTGCGCCCCCACCAACCTGAAAACGGAGATGACGTGGGGGGGAGGGCAGGAGGTCTGTCCGACATCATTCCATGTTGGCGAGAGGGCCCCGCCCCCCCCACTCGCCAACCGTAAGATTCTGCCCTTCATGCCAGCTTAGATTATATAAAGTGCAGCACTGTTGTCTGGCTGAGATGTTAAACCAAGGCTCCACGTGTCCTCTTGGATGGATGGCCTAGCAACTCTTCAAATCTAAAATTCTCATTGTCGTGTTCAAATCCCTCCACCTCACTCCTCCCCGTCTGTCACCTGCTCCAGCCCTCTAAGATCTCTGCATTTCTCAAATTCTGGCCATTTGCTTACCACCCCCCTTCCCCCTGCACCTGTTCCTTCCTCATGTTTCCATCCAGCTTCCCCTTAAATGACTGCAAAGCACTTTGGGATGCAATGAGGTTCTTTTTGAAATGCAGCCATTTGTTGTAATCTGTATGGGTTTTAAGAAAGCATTTGACAATGTGCCACATAAAAGGCTGGTTAACAAAATTGAGGCTCATGGAATAGGAGAGCAAGTGTCAGCTTGGATAAAAATTTAGCCTAAGGACAGAAAACAGCAAGTCTTGGTAAATGGTTATTCTCAGACTGGAGGATGGTAGGCAGTGATGTTCCTCAAGGATCAATGCTAGGACCACTACTTTGAAAAATCTTGTGTATTTGGAATATGGAGTAAGATTTCAAAAATTGCTGACGATACCAAACTTGGACGTGTGGCAAACAGTGAGGATGAGACCAAGAGGTCAGAGTCTAGCAGAATGGGAAGACAAGGGGCAGATGGAATTTAATACAGAGAAGTGAAAGTTAATGCATTTTGACAGAATAGGGAGAGACAATATAGACTGAATGGCACAATTCTAAAGAATATGCAGGGACAGAGGGACCTGGTGGATTCATAGATCCTTGAGGGTTGCAGGACATATTGAGAGAGTAGTCGCCACAGCATATGGGGTCTTGGGCCTCATAAATAGAGATATCGAGTACAGTTATGCTGGACCTTTTAAAGCTCTGGTTAGGCCACAACTAAAGCATTGTGTCCAGTTCTGGTCACCACACTTTAGGAAGGATGTGAGGGTCCTTGAGAGGGTGCAGAGGAGATTTACCAGAATGGTTCCAGGGATGGGGGATTTTAGCTACAAGGTTAGGCTGGAGAAGCTGGGGTTGTTCTCCTAGGAGTAAAGGAGATTGAGGGGAGATTTGATTGAGGTGGACAAGATAATGATAGGTTTGGATAAGGTAGATAAAGAAAAGCTGTTCCCATTGTCATACCCAGAAGACATGAAGGAAAATATATGTATATGTCTATATTGTCCTGACTGCTTTATAAAATTATTTTTAAAGAAAAACAAAGGCTTTACACTGACTAAAGCCTAACTACAGCGCACACAAAAAGAATTTCTAGTCTTCAGAAAACAGCAGGGACCTTGCTATCTCTAAAGAGGTGCCAATACCCCCTGTGACGCTGAAACCAAATTCTAAGGAAAAGCACAAAGACCCTTTACATTTCTAAGGCAGAGCTCTGGCCAACAGAAGTGATACGTCTGCGAGGACAAAGGAACCCTGAAATCTCTGTTAAACTTATTAATGGATGAAACATTAACCATCTCAAGAATCCACACCAGGAACATATATATTTATGTAAGGAAGGGGAAAGAGTTGGGAGTTATGTTACATGCCCCCCCCACACCCCCACCCCCCCCCACCACGCCGGCCCCCGAAAGCTACTAAAACCTGTAACATTGCCTTGTGGAGCTGAATGTAGGCAGTCTGCCATCCTTCAGCAACAGAACCAGAGCTCTGTCTAGGTTTAAATTGCCTGGCCCTCATTTACACTGTTTCTACTGGAACTGCTGAACTTCTGTACCAGTGCCCACTACAAACCTGATTCATCTCCACATGTTTCTCCCATTGTGGGAGTCAGCACTACTGGAAAAGTGGATTACACCACAACAGTTTCAGCCTGCTAGACTCTGTGAAGGAATACACCATTGGACTTTTGATTTTTTGATTCTATAACAATAATTCTTATTTTGTCTGTGGTCTTTGCCCTGTGCCTCTTTCCTTCCCTTATCCCTCCTTTATTGTGTGAATGTTTTTGAGTGTGTATAACATAAACTAATCCTCTGATTTTACCCTATCTCGAGTTTACTGTGAGGTTATTAATGGAGAATTGCATCACTCCAAAAAAAAACTGAAGGGTTGGGGAAAACACACCTCCACTTATAAAGGGAGAAATCAAAAATCAAAAACACCATTCTGTTTACGGACAGGTAGTGGGTGAAGAAATCAGGGTTGTTTAAATTAAACACCCTCCTGTCCATAACACCCTTAACTGATGGTAGAAGGTCTAGAGACCACAGATTTAAGGTTTTGGGCAAGAGATACAAGGGAGGGAGGGTGGGATGTGAGGAAGAATTTATTTTTTTTTTTTACACAGCGAGTGGTCGTGACCTGGAACTTGCTGCCCACAAGGCTGGTGGATGTGGAGACGATGAATGATTTCAAAAGGAAATTGGATGGACAGTTGAGAGAAATAAACTTGCAGGGCTAGGGGATAGAGTGGGGGAATGGGACTAACTGGGTTGCTCTATAGAGAGCTGGCATGGACTCTAAGGGCCAAATATTTTGTGCCATAATGACTGGCTCTATGACTCTAGGAAATCAGATAATCTGTTTTTAGTGATATTGGCCAGCACACTGACAAAAACTCCCTGGACCTTTTCAAAATAGTACCATAGCATCTTTTACGTCCACCTAAGAGGACAGACAAGGATTCAGTTTAGTGTCTTGTCTAAAAGATAGCACCTCCAACAGTGCAGCACTCTGTCAGTCTTGCGCTGGTGAGTGTCAGTTTAGATTCTGTGCTCTGTCTCTGGAGTGGAACTTAACCCTACAACTTTGTGACCCAGAGCCATAAGTTAACCTAATAAAAATCTATCACTCTCAGTCTTGAAAGTTTCAATTGCACAGCACCCACAGCCTTTTGGAGATCAAAGTTCCAGATTCCCTCAACCCTTTGTGTGAAGAACTGCTTTTAGATTTCACCTCTGAATAGCCTACTTCTAGTTTTGTGGTTATCCGGCCTTGTTCTGGACTCCCCTTCAACAGAGAAAATAAGTTTCTATCTGCTCAACAGAATCCTTTAACATTTTAAACACCTCAATGAGATCAGCCCTCATGTTTCTAAACTCAATTTAACCCTTTAAGCCCTGGCATCATTCTGATGTACTGCACCCCGCTCCTTGTCAGATATGTTCTTTCAGAGGCGTAGTGCCCAGAATCTAATGCAGAACTCCAGATGGGGTCAGACCAAGGCTCTATAAAACCAAATCAACCCTTAGTATTCCACCCCCTTGAGAGAAAGGTCAATATTCTGTTAACTTTTTAAATTGCTTTTTATACCCGTCCACTAACTTTTCGTGGTATAGAGGGACACCAAAATCTCTCTGGCTCCTCCATAGTTCCCAGTTTCCCGCCAGGTAGAAAATATTTGGATTTATCATTCTTGGATCCAAAGTGAATGATGTCATACTTACCCAAGGCTGAACTTCACCTGCCACAGTTTTGCTCATTCACAAGCCATTAATGCCCCTTTGTAACTCGCTGCTGCCCTCTACACAGGTTACCATGTCTCCGAACATAGTGTAGGTCATTCAGTGACAGGTCATTGAATCAACTGAAGCAGAAGGTAGAAATTACCCAGTATATCGGTTAATGTGTTTAGATGAAATTCTTATGCTCACATTTTTAATAAAGTCATTACCATTATTTATTTTCAATTGGTACCCCTTAATAAGGAGCAAAGAAACCTTATTGCAGCTTAATGAGCTTTCATACTCATGAAGGTATGGGAGTACTTTTCCACCGTCAGTACCAAACTTTCCTAGGTCACATGTGGGATGGAGAATTGTGTAGTAAGCTGCTCAATACTCTACTGAATGACACAAGAGCACCCCCTACTGTGATCTTTCCATTTCTCACACCAGGCTTCCCTGTATCCTTTTTGAATATGATTGCCAAAATAGGGACAGCTTTCTGCTTTGGTTTACGGGGATTAGGAAGTAATTTTTTTTCATTCATAGGACGTTGGTATTGTGCCAGTATTTACTGCCCATCCCCAATTGCCCTTGAGAAGGTGGTGGTGAGCTGCCTTCTTGAACCGCTGCAGTCCATGTGGGTAGGTACACCCACAGTGCTGTTAGGGAGGGAGTTCCAGGATTTTGACCCAGTGACAGTGAAGGAACGGTGATATATTTCCAAGTCAGGACGGTGAGTGACTTGGAGGAGAACTTCCAGGTGGTGGTGTTCTGATCTATCTGCTACCCTTGTCCTTCTAGATGGTAGAGGTCACGGGTTTGGAAGGTGCTGTCGAAGGAGCCTTGGCGAGTTGCTGCAGTTCATCTTGTAGAAGGTACACACTGCTGCTACTGTGTGTCGGTGGTGGAAGGAGTGAATGTTTGTGGATGGGGAACCAATCAAGTGGGATGCTTTGTCCTGGACAGTGCCAAGCTTTTTGACTGTTGTAGGAGCTGCATTCATCCAGGCAAGTGGGGAATATTCCATCACAGTCCTGACTTGTGCATTGTAGATGGTGGACAGGCTTTGGGGAATCAGGAGGTGAGTTACTCGCCGCAGGATTCCTAGCCTCTGACCTGCCACAATATTTATATGGCTAGTCCAGTTCAGTTTCTGG
Organism: Carcharodon carcharias; assembly: GCF_017639515.1. Taxonomy (NCBI): domain Eukaryota; kingdom Metazoa; phylum Chordata; class Chondrichthyes; order Lamniformes; family Lamnidae; genus Carcharodon; species Carcharodon carcharias. Next base: position 11,886,182 of record NC_054507.1, on the reverse strand, counting down.
TCAATGCTAACCCCCAGAATATTGACAGTGGGGGATTCAGCGATGGTAAATGCCATTGAATGTCAAGGGACGATGGTTAGATTCTCTCTTGAAGATGGTCATTGCCTGGCATTTAAGTGATAAGTAACATTCATGCCACAGATCAGCCCAAGCCTTAATGTTGTCCAGGTTGTGTTGCATGCAGACATAGATGGCTTCACTTTCTGAGGAGTTGCAAATGGTACTGAACATTACACAATCATCTGCAAAAATCCCCACTTCTGACCTTTGCGGTGACTGCCCAAAGCTCATTTCATATAGAAGCCAGTAGAAAGAGGAGACTTCCATTTTATTAGTCTAAGCTGGATTTCAACCCAGATTCCAGGGGTGTGTGCTAAGCTATTACAACACCCAACATAGGTTGGCAGATGCCACGCCTTTCACATCACACAGTTTTGCTCTGCAAGAACTATAGCAGGGGCATCCAGCCCACTTCTAGATCCACCAGTCACCTACTATTTGGTTTCTTACAATTGAGTTCTCAGTGGCCTATTGCTTGCATGTCTTGGCCAGTTGTAGCATGCTACCATATTAGCGCTGGCCCAGCCTGAGGGTCAGAGGCCAATACTTTAGGTGGAACTTGATTAGGTCCAATCGGAGCAGGGCATTTAATAGCACAGACCTGGTCATTGCCATTGGCGATGAATTATAGAACAGCTTCGGTCATATAAGTGGCAATAAACACAAAACCAACAGCATTTCTTTTTACAGAAGCACATCTCCCTGTCCCTCAACAGTAAGAAAAAACCTGGAAGAGTAAAATTAAACAAGAGAAATTTAACTAGCAACACAGGAGCCAACAAGATGAAGCTTTAATCCTTGTTTGCAAATGTCTCCATGGCCTTGGCCCTATCTTAGTAATCTCCTCCATCTCTACAAACCTCGAGAACTCGGTGCTTCACTAATTCTGGCCTCTTGAGCATCCTGATTTTAACTGTTCAACTACTGGTGGCCATGACTTCAGATTCCTAGGCCCCAAGCAATGGAATTATCTCCCTCTTCCCACACACTGCTCTACCTCCTCTCTCTCTTTAAGACGCTCCTTAAAACCTACCTCTTTTCCCAAGCTTTTGGGCATCTGTCCCAATATCTCCTTACATGGTCTGATGTCAAATTCTTGTCTAATAATGCTCCTGTGAAGCACCTTGGAATACCCTAAAGGTGCTATATAAATACAAGCTATTGTTGTTTACCAACCATAGCCTGCAACCATCTCCCTCCTCCACCCTACTCCCAGTATACTTAGGGTATGACCCATGCCTACTCTGACGTAGCTGGAGAAAGAAAAAAAATGACATTTTCAGCAAAAAAGCTGAGTTAAAGCAGAGCTTGCAACTTGCCTTTGTAACTGAGGGTAAAAGACAGGTGAACAAGTCATAATCATTGGTAAATTGAATGTAAACAGCTAAACGAAACTGGGTAAATAGGTATATTGCAAGCCTACTGAGGAGGACTGGAGACCTGCCTCTGGAGCAGGTGACAGGTAGGCCAGTTTTGTTAAAATTTCAAGATGCCAGCTGTACTCTGTTATCCAGTCTCGAGTTCAGCCTTGATGCGCTTGCAAGGCTTTTCAGAATTTCTATCCCAACACCAGGGGGGGAACGCTACAGCCGTTCCGGCCCATCTCTGCCATAAATGCCTCACAAAGCGAGATACATGATGCACTGCCAAAGTACTCCCCTGTTGAATCATGTAACTATTTCACACCCAACACTCTTCTGTCTCAAGAGGTTTAACCCTGACCAAAAAAGAGTCATGTTAAAGTGCAGCTTTGACGTCAGCTGCCTTTGGGCTAGATTATTCGAAGGAATGACCTGATTTTTGGCTCAGTGAGTTAGTCACTTATTACAGGATGTTGAACCCTTGATTACAGTAGCAACTGGCCTTAATCACCGTCACTCTAAACAGTATGAAAAGGCAGCTTGATTATCAATTCACTGTAGTCGCCTAAGGAGCAAACGGGTCAAGATTATTGGGGTCAATTGTGTGGCTAGATTAGAACAAAGGAGGCAGACTTTTATTGCAGCTGAATCTGGGACAGGTAGAGTCTGGTTTGAGGTAACAAAGTGATTCACATGGCAGAATGTTACTGCTTCCCAGGGCAGGCTATTCCAAGTCTCTAAACCCAGAAAGGTACTTGGGATGCAAATTCTTTTACAATTCAGCCTTTTAAAAAGAGAATTCTCAGTTGCCTGGCTCAGGAATTCCATTTTCAGCAACCTTTATGGGTGGAGGATCATTTTACATTCTAAACTCCCAGCTAATCTGAGAATTCCCCATGAGGTGACTGTATGAGCAGCAGTTTCTGCTGTTATGTGAAATTCAGGCCCTAATCCTACACATTGAAGCATTTTACTTAACTCAATGAGTCCTCAGCTCTCTTAACTTTGGGCACAACATTATTTTTGGAGTTTCCTTCTTCCCCCTTTTTCAGTGCAGTCCTGTTTCTGTCCCTTAGTCCTTTATCATACACTTAAACCTGTTTTTCAAGTAAAAAAGCCCATGTTTCAGTTGGATGTTTGCCTCCGATGACTTGGGGTACCGGAATTCTTTGTAAGTTTTCTCGTTTTCATCGACGCTGCTCCAGGGCAGTTTGATCTTGGTGGCGTGGTCCACTGTGACATCATCACAGGACCCAACGTGGAGAATGCCCAGGCCATCGATAAAAAACTCTGCCAAGAGAAAACACAAGATACAGCTGTTAGCCCAGCCCCCAAGCCCAGCATCGGTAGAGTAACTCACGTTGGGGGCATGGGAAAGGTCAACTGTTGAATAGTCTCTGGGCAGTACCAGGTCCCTCAAGGGGTCAGTGTGCCAATTTTACAAGGGCTGTCCTAAAGGTTGCTTGACAGGTTCAGCCGTTCCATTTTGTGTGCGCAGGAGTTAAAATCAACCGGAAAAGGCCTTGGCCAGGATTTTACTTATGGCGGGCGGGTGCGCGTGGGGCCGATCGCCGCCCGTGATTGGCTGTGCCGCCATTTTATGCGGGCCAGCCAATTAAGGCCCTCCCAGCATAACCTGTGAGAGTGGGGGGGGGGGGGGGGAGAGAATCGGGGCCTGCGCTCTTTCACTCATGTACGCAAAAGATCGCAGAAATCTCCCTGAGGCACAGAGCTGCCTTGGGGAGACTGAATAGAGAATGAAACGTTTCAATAAATGTTGTGAAAATCGATTTGAACAGGTCCCCTTCATGTGACAGTGTCACATGAGTTGGGACATATTTGTTAAGGTGGGAAAATTCATTTATTGAATTTATAAAAGATTCAGGGAACCTCATCCCGTCCATGGATGATTCAGCCCCTTGTTTACTTTATGACTAAGCAAGTTATTTTTTTTAATACCTTGAGCTTTTTTTTTGGAAAAAAGGCTCTCAAAGTGACACTCTCCCTTTAAGAGGTGGTGAGGGGAAGGCTGTCCCTTTAAGGGGAGGGCCAGTGGGTGGCAGGGAATCAGCCAAGTTATCCACTCCTGATCAGAATCTAGTGAACTCTGCTGGAAGATGCATGTGAGTGCATGGCCAGAACAGGGCAGAATTGGCCTCAGCTGTAAGTGCCCCTGTAAAATATCCTTTTGATACTCTAAAGACAGGCAGACGTGCATGTCTCTTGCATCTTTCATGATCCCAGATGTCCCAACACATTTTACAGCCAATGAAGTATTTCAAAGTGTACTGTAGTGCCGCAGCCAATCTGTGCACAGCAAGCTCCCACTAAACAGCAACAAAAAAGGTTAAAAGCTAAATGATGACCAGGACACCAGGGAGAACTCCCCTGTTCTTCACTGAATAGTACTGTTGGGATCTTTTATGTACAGTTGAGGTAGATTGGTTTAAGATCTCATCTGATAGACAGCACCTCTCAACAGTACAGCACTCCCTTTTTTTTTATATTTGTTCATGGGTGTCGCTGGCGAGGCCAGTATTTATTGCCCATCCCTTGTGTTCAGAGGGCATTTAAGAGTCAACCAAATTGCTGTGGGTCTGAAGTCACATGTAGGCCAGACCAGGACGTTAGTGATTTTTAGGGTTTTTAATGACAATGATATTTATTTAATTGAAAATTCATCATCTGCCATGGTGGGATTTGAACCCAGGTTCCCCTCAGGGCATTAGGCCAGGTTTCTGGATTACCAGTCAAGTGACAATACCACTATGCCACTGCCTCCCCTTCCCTCCCCTGAAGTATCAGCCCGGATTATGTTTGGGCTCACATATGATGAACGGCCAATGTATGCAAGACCTCTGGAACTGTATCCCAGCACACCTGGCCACATAAGGAGACACCAGAACAGGTGACCAACAGCCTGGTCAAAGAGGTAGGTTTTAAGGAGCGTCTTAAAAGAGGTGAGACGGAGAGGTTTAGGTTAGGAATTCTGGAGTGAAGGCACAGCTGCCGATAGTGGAATGGCGAATAGCGGGGATGCTCAAGGGGCCAGAACTGGAGGAACGCCAGGACTTGGGAGGGTTGTGGAGGAGGTTACAGAGATAGGGAGCGATTTGTGAAGGGGGAGATTTTTAAAACTGAAGCATTGCTAGATCAGGAGTGAATGTCAGTCAGCAAGCGCAAGCGTGACGGGCGAATGGATTAAGACACAGGCAGCGGCTGGTTTCAATCTGCAATATCCATGTTCTATTAGCTCACTAGCTTACCTGAATGCGCCACCCTAGTCAGCCGGGGGTCAAACCCCACTCGCTGCACCTTGTCCGTGCGGGCCAGAAAGAAGTTGACCACGCCGTCTGTGACCACACAATTCGGAAAGCCCTGCAGGACGTGGTAGTGGCCCATGCGGGTGTGCAGGCAGTCGCCCTCCTCTCCTCCTTGCTCCACGCTAATTTGGTGACGGAAAGTGGTAGCAAACCCAGTTTTCTCTCGCACTGCCCCTCCAACCTGCAGTGGGACACAAGAGCTGCAGGCTAAAAGTCCAGACCGTTACAAAACTAAGCCAAAGGCCCAGTGCATAGAACGTGAAGCATGTCAACGTGAAAGAACAATGGATAGTTACAATAAAAACTCAAGTTACTATGATTAAGTTTGCCTTTTCTAGTTGAGCAGTGATGCTAGGCTGCAAACATTGCAAAATCAACACAATAAGACCAAGAAATCGTGTGTGGCCCAGCTAGGAACACGCTTGCTGAATCTGCCCTTAAACCTCAAAGGCATTATGTACCAGTGACTCTTCATTAGGATTTTTTTTTTAAAACAAAACGCCAATGCTTAAGGGTGGCATACTACAGCTGGCAACCAATTGACTATGCCGCTGGGTGGCACTATGCTCCTCTGCGCTTCCTATTTTCCACAAGCTTTGCTTTGTTCCACAGAACTTCACAGGGTGAAGAAGTGGGCATTGTGGGGGTGGGGGGAAGGAGTTGAGGGAAGCTGGGGGTGGGGGGGGCGGGGGGGGTAGGGTTGAAGAGGTGAGCTTTTAAGTGCTTTTGAAGACAGGGAGAGACACAGTGAAGGCAAAGTCGTTTTGACGGAGGTATTAGAGGCTAGGAGTGTAACTACTGAAGGAACAGGAAAGAGGCAGCAGTTGAGAGTCAGAGGCACCAAGAATATAGCTGGGATGTAGTTCTAGAGAATATATCCCAAAGCTGGTGGGCCAAAGTTGTGGAAGAGTTTGCAATGAATTTGGGCTGGGGCCATGGAAGGCAATGGAGTGTGGCACAGATTATGGGCATGCACAACTTAGTACAGGAGGGCTTAAGCAACAAAGTCTTGGATAGCTGGATGTTTTGGGTTAAGAAGGGTTGGCACAGATGCAATGGGTTGACTGGCCTCGTTGTGTGTTGTTTATGATTCTACCATTTAAAAGGCATCTGAGAAATGACTCTTGAGGTAATGAAGACATGGATTAATGTTTTGACAATGCAGGGGGACCATGAGTGACAATACCTGGAGAAGGTGAGAAAGATCAACCATGTTGAAAATAGCAGAAAGGTCAAGGGGGCAAGATGAGGCAATGAGCCACAGCTACAGCTGCATGGGGTTGTCATGGATTACCAGTCAGGAGCTGGATGATGGGACAACAATGATGTCAATAATGTCTTCAAGCACATTTGGAGCTGAAGAGCAAGTTAGAACTAGGGCTGTTGTTTGATAAAATGGGCAGGCTGAGGGTGCTTTTTTTTTTCAAACCGGGGCGATGAAGATGCTGATTTTGATAAAGGGTTATCCAGAGGACATGGGGAGGCTGCTACTGTATCATGGGAACAAAAAGCAGAGGTTGGATAATTAGGAGTTAATTTGGAGGATTGGAAAGAGTTCAAGAAAATAGTGGGCCTCATGAAGGAGTTGAGTTTAATGCAGGCTACACAATATATAGTGAGAAACTACAGCTTTTAAAAGAGGAGCGATTAGGTTGGGAGGAGTCAAGGGTAGAAAATAAAGGGGATGGAGGAGGTAGTTTAGCTAATGGTCTCAATTTTGGAACTCAACATTAATATGCTACTCTCATTTCATATAGGACGAGGATGGAGGATGTAGGGAAGCTCAGAGAATGTAGCTTATTATTGAGAGTGTTTTGGTTGCTCTTGTCCTCCAGGACCACCCTGGCCAATAGGAGAATTTAGCTCATGGTAGGTGACACTGCTGGAGGTGGTTAAGCCAGATCTGACAACAGACAACCAGCTGGTACTATAGCCTGAGGCCTGAGCTCTGGTGGGTTAACAAGGATGTCAGAAGTAGAGGCAGCAAGTTGTGGAAAAGAGGTGTAAGTGCAGATAATAGGCCAGAGAACTAGGGGCCGTTTCACCATTGGTGGAAGGAATGCTGTAGAGCATTTGAAGAAAGCAGAGAGATGCAAGGTACAGTGGTAAGAAACAAAAAGCATGAGGTCGGAGGAGGGATGGCAAAATAGCAATTTAATTAGGAATGCACTCGTAATAAGAGGCTCAATTGTTAGATGGTTGATACTATCTTTTGAAGTCCATAATCCTGAGTGTTTTGACACCTCCCTAGGGCTAAAGTGAGGGTCATCTCAGAATGACTGGACAGGGTTCTGGAAGGGGAGGAGAGCAGCCAGTCAGAGAGCTGCATCTGGAAGCCAAGGATACAGGAAAGGAAAAGCCTGAAGTTCTGTAAAAGGTTAGGAAGCAGGTTTACAAGTTGGACTTCAGGGTAGTAATCTCTGGATTACTCCCCCAGGCACATAATAGAATTGGGAAGATTAAAGACTCAATGGATAGAACTGGAGCATTTATTATTACATTTATTTACAGAGTTACACATTACAAGCATACACCTATTCCAACAAACCCAGTTTCAGTCTGTATCTGTGCACTCATCTGAATCCTCATCTAATGCCATCACCTGCATACAATTAAATACAATTAATATGCAATTAACAGATTCCTTTCTCACTTTTTAAAGAAATAAAAAGTTAATATTTGCAACCACAATTTTAAAACAAATTAGATCAAAAACCTCCATATTCTCTACAAAGCATTACATTGGGATATATCCCTCCTCTAGGACCCCTAACGATTTCTTCATATACAGGACACCAAGGTAAGGAAGCCAAAACTGTAAACTGTACTCCAGGTGTGGTCCCACCAAGCCCAGTACAATTGCAGAAAGATCTTTTCACTCTCATATGCCAATCCCTCTGCAATAAAGGCTAACATTTCATTTGCCTTCCCAATTTCTTGCTGTAACTACATGTCAACTTCCTGTGATTCATGTACAAGGATAGCCAAATCGCTCAGAATGCCAATATTTTCCATTCTCTCGTCTTTTAACCAAGGAAGGGGAGAGCAGGGAAAATAAAACAAAAACAACTTGAGAGCAACTTTTAGAAACAGGAGCGGTAAATATACAAATAAAAGTTTGTGTTGAAAGGATGCCATCCAGAGGGAATAAAAGGAAGTCAAACTGGGCAGCTATGAAAGATAAACAAAATCGGTTTATGATATTTTCAGGAAGGACAAGATAGGTAAGAAAGGACGAGAAGGAATGGGCACGTTATTGAAGGAGGATATATCTGCTTTAGGAGAGAACTTGCATTCACAGAGGTTCAGCATGAGGCTAAAAAAATCAAATACATGTTCAAAAAATAATTGTTCAATTTGTGGGTGCACTACAGACTCCCTAAGTGAGGGAGGGAAGTAGAAGGGAAAATGCGTCGACAGATCAGAGACGCGACAAGGAGTAACAAGATTGTTGTTGGAGATTTTAATTAGCTGCTCATTGATTGGGACAGGGAATTAATGGGGGTGGGGGGGGGATGCGAGGAATGGAACTCCTGCAATGTATGTGGACTCCTTCCTCAAGCAGTATGTCTATATATTTATTATGGGAAAGGGATTGATCTTGCTCTGGGTGAAATATACAAGTTAAATATGGGTAAGTAAATCGAAAAGGAGATAATTTTATGCATCAGAATGCCATGGGTAAATAGAGATTAGAAACAGGCTAAAATTGAGGAGCACATTGGAGGCCTATTGTGATAAATATAGAAAATGAGAAAACAGGTCAAGAAAGTAACCAAGGAAAGAGAGGATAAGGAGAGAACCTCAAAGCATTAAAAACAGAAAATAGTTGAATGTAAGGTAGGACCCCCGGGGGGTGGGGGGGGGGAAAAGAGTGAATTAGTTGAGGATAAGTGGAAATTGGCAGGATATTTAACAAGTCCTTCACTTCAGTATTTGTAAAAAAAAAGGATATTGGGAGGAAGGTGAATCCTAAATTAGATGAAAACAAGATGACAGACATTATGATAAAGAAGAGGAGAGTACGAGAGAAGTTTGTGAAGCTAATGGAATATATCCAAGGATCCTGAGGCAAATAGTGGAAGCCCGAGAAATGATATTTCAGGATTCTGTTGAGAGCGGATGTGTGCTGGAGGATAACCAATATAATATCCAACTTCAGAAAGGGTGACAGAACAAACCCACATCATTGCAGACCAGTTTAAAATCAGCAGTCGGCAAAAACGTATCTATAATTAAAGATAAAATGACTAAATACCTAGACGTAGAGAAAATAATTAGAAGCAGCAAACACAAATTTCCACAAGAAAGATCGTGCTCGACAAACCCAATAGATTCTTTGAGGATGTGACAGGCAGGGAACATACAGATAATGTGGTGCACGTGAACTTTCAAAAAGTCTTCAACAAGGTACCACACAGGGAGACAATTGAGAAGATGAAGAGATATGGAATTAGGGAGACAGTTAGCAAATTGGATTTATGAACTGGATAGAAGGGATGAAACAGAGAGTAGGAGTTAAGAGCAGTTTCTCAGACTAGTTTCCAGCGATTGCAGCATTAGACAGGGTTCTGTTCTGGAATCGTTTCAGTTTACTGGATACATCGGTCATTTGGAAAAATGGCTAAAGAGAGGGGTGTTCAAATACACAGACAATATAGAAATATGAGCCACAGGAAATAATTCAAAGGACTGAAGGAAGCTGCCAGGGAATATTGATAAGATTATAGAATGGGAGAAAGCTGGCTGATGTAGAAGAACAGAGATTTGGAGGTTCAGGTAGGCAAGTGGATAAGAACAAAAAAAATTAATATAGGTATTTTAAAAGCAAGAGATGCAGAATATAAAACGCAAGATGCAATGGTGAATCTATATAAATCTCAGACCACAGTTAGAGCACTGTGTGGCATTCTGGACTTTTTAAAAAAATATTCATTCATGGGATGTGGGCGTTGCTGGCTAGGCCAGCATTTATTGCCCATCCCTAATTGCCCTTGAGAAGGTGGTGGGTGAGCTGCCTTCTTGAACTGCTGCAGTCCATGTGGTGTAGGTACAGTGGGAGGGAGCTCCAGGATTTTGACCCAGCGACAGGATGGTGAATGACTTGGAGGGGAACTTCCAGGTGGTGGTGTTCCCAACTGTCTGCTGCCCTTGTCCTTCTAGATGGTAGTGGTCGTGGGTTTGGAAGGTGCTGTCGAAGGAGCCTTGATTGGGCTCTGCACAGTAGGAAGATAGCTGAAGCAATAGAGAAGGTACATCATAGATGCTGCCAAGTATGAGGGAAATGCATATTGGAAGACAGACTTTGGAAACTGGGGCTGTTTCTTTAGAACAGAGCCAATTATTTGAGGATTGATAGACACGTTTAAAAATATGAAGGGATGGGACGGAGTAAGTAGAAGCAGACAATTCTCAATGATTGAGAGGCTCTTGAATAAGGGTTATTAGAGTAAAAGCAAAAGATTTAGAACCAAGAGGAAGAGAAACATTTTTCCACAGGAGTGTGAGGCTGTGTAACTCACAACCTGAAATAATAACAGAAGCAAAGACCATGCCAACATTTAAGAATAGGTTAACTAGGGAATAGGGACATGGGATTAGGACTGCTCCTTGTGTGGAGGATTAGCACCAACACAACTGGTTAATCTGAACAGCCAGCTCCTATGTAATTCTATGCACAAGGTAAAATTGGGGAGGGCATGAGAAACAGCCTTGCCGGCGAACGAGGCTTTCAAGGTATTTAGATCTTGTTTAAAAGTGAGAATGAAAGGAGGCTGTGTATCTGAGTAAAGGCATTTACATGAAGGTTGGGGAAGCAAGGTCGAGGGAGGGCAGAACAGAAGATATTTTTGTAACGAGAGAGGATGTTCAAGAGCGAGACTTTCAAATCAGCGATGGGTATGAGAACAGAGGAAGATTGAGGCATGGATGAGCCACCACACTGATAAATGGTAGCATTGCTGGGGAACATGTTGGAAAACGTAGTCCAGCAGGGTGGTTTTTGAGGAGAGAGGAGTCGTCATTGTTGGCGAGCCAGGTTACAGGTAGCAAGGATGAGACATGTTACAGGGGCAAACCAAAAAGGAATGGACAGGCTGTGATGGGGATGGGAGGGTCAGAAGCATCAAAGGGATAGAGAGAAAGGGGTGGGAGGTTAACCTCTGAGGACCACAGCACCTGGAGAGAGGTAGAAGGGAAGCTGCCTTTCTTCAGAGATACTCAAGGGTAAATCTGATGATCTTGTGCTTCTAGTGGAGAGCCACATTTGAAAAGTTAGAAAATCAACTGGGTGCTGCATTCCTGCCACTGACTGTTACACCCTTCAGTTCTATCTCCCCACTGAGAGCTTGTTGAATTTATCCTTTAGCATCCAACAGAAAGAAAGTCATTTATTTGCAGCTCTGAGCTTTGAAATGGTTCAGAAAGCTTGGGCCATGACTTCAAACTATCCCTGTCGTGTGTGGGGACCATGTGACGTGATCACTCATACACGTTGAAACCAAGCCACGATGATCTCCAGGGAGTTGGAAAGCAAGGGAACATGAGCAAGAAAACGCCAAGTTAGGACTGTAAAAGGCATGTATAACTAGCATCAGGATTCCATTACTGGATACAGTGAGAAAAAGTCAGTAAGGTGACGACGATCTCTCTGAGAAAACTTTAATAATATTATTTAATATAAAATGACCTTAGGTGGCAAATTAAAGCAGTGCTACCCAGGCCTTTACTCTGTTCCAGTGATAGGATTCTTCCTACCCTGTCTAGTTGGTATTTTACCCACATGATTGGACCTTCCGTTAATTATGACAATAGGTATCTGTATCCAGGGAGTTTTTGTTAATGGAGCATTGGTTATTTGTGGTCCTAAACCATGTAGGTTAGAAGGGTCCCAGATGGACAGGAAATGAGAGGTCACCAGTAGATGCCACCTGGGTGACAAGACTAAGATTAGGACTTCACCAACAGTGCAATTGTGGGTGCGTGAGACACGCGGTTTTGAAAGTGGAAGTCTACTAAAGGTGTAGCGAGATAGGGTTACATGATCCAAATAACATGATATTACTATTAAAGGAAACAGAGCTCTGGACATTTTTTGCTAAGCTGCACTGTTGACAGTGCAGTCACCTTACCAAATCCAGTGTTGTTTTCTCCAAAATATTCACCAGCTTCTCAACCTTGGTGTTTGCGGTAAAAATGAAGTCATCATCGACCCAGAGCAGATATTTCGTTGTGACTTGGGAAATAGCCAGGTTCCGTCCAGCAAACCAACCCTGCAGAGATCAGAAACTCAGTTAGTTCTGAACAAACTCGTACCACATAGAAATAAGACTCTTATTACATCCCCTCTATCATGGAAAGGTTTGTTTTCAGGAGTTCCATTTCATTACACCCCCCCCACCCCCCACCAACCACCTCACTTATTTTGAATACTGGTTTAGCAATTGGTAACAGAAAGCTTGTCTGGTGGGAGTTGAAGGATATATTTTGGTTACTTGCGAGGAGTGGATCATTTTTATCCGGGGTCAGTTTGATTGATTTGATGGGCTAGTCAAGCCTCGCTCTGACTGGCTTAAATTTCTTTTGATGCATTTATCTCAAATGTCAGTTCAGCTCGGGTAGATTCACTCATAGCGATAATAAATCGCTTTGCTTTTGACAACCCTGTTCGGGGATGATGGCTGCCAGGGGAACTGGATTACAGAATATCGCTAAGGAAATAATGCACAAGGAATGAGATCATTGTCTTGGCGAAGCCAAATACGGGCACTTAATAGGAAGCAGGGTCTTGGGTCCTGCAAGATCCTGCCAGGCCAGAATCTTCAGGTCAGCGGGCAGGGGCAGGCCCTGCTCGCCACCGCGTAAAATGACACACGGTGACATTGGGCGGGTGTCCCGACATCACAGCGCGTCATTCCGATTATCAGCTCAGCGGCACGCACCGGAGTCGGCTACATACCCACCGAACTGTCAAAGGCCTATTAAGGCCATTTAAATATCAATTAAAATACTTAACGGAGCTGCCCGTCTAACCCTAAGGTTGGCGGGCGGGCGAAGAGACCAGGCGGCCTTCACATTTTTCATTAAACCTCATCCATGTGCGAGATGAGGTTTCCTGAAGTGTATATAAATTGAATAAAAATTTTCATTTAAGTTCATTAAAAGTCCCAGCTCATGTGACACTATCACATGAGGGGACATGTCGTAAAAATGATTATTTTTTCTTTATTTAAATTATTGATAATGAAACTAATCGCCCTGAGGCAGCTCCATGCCTCAGGGAGATTTCTGCGCTCTTTCACATGCTAGACCTGACTTCTCCCTCCTCCCCCCGCCCGCACAGGGAGTGCTCAGCGCTTCCTGGTGCTCGTCACGCTGGGCAGGCCATAATTGGCCTGCCCGTGTAAAATGGCAATGCCTGCCTGTGCCCGCTCCTGCTCAGCCTGCCCCACCCCCAGACGGGGAGAAAATTCTCCCCCCTAGAGACAGAAACTCATTCACTCTCTTTTGTTCTTAATATCCAATACTATCAGGATAGGGAGAATGTTAGAGCCCAGAAACTGAAAGCCCAATAAATGAGGACACATACATAATCATATGATAATCTCCAAGTGTTATCTATAACAATAACTTGCATTTATATAGCACCTTTAACGCAATAAAACATCCCAAGCCACTTCACAGGAGTGATCATCACACAATATTTGACTCGAGTCATATAAAGAGATATTAGAAGTGGTGACCAAAGGCTTGGTCAAAGTACTAGGTTTTAAGGGACATCTTAAAGGAAGAGAGAAAGGCAGGGGAGAGTCAGGGAGGGAATTCCAGAGGTGAGGACCTGAGCAGCTGAAGACATGGCCACCAATGGTGATTCAGTGAAAGTCAAGGAATGCGCAAGGAACCAGAATTGGAGGGATTTTGTGGCAGTAAACCAGCCAATCACTTTACAGGTTCAGAGATTGAATGGAACTCCTCCCTCTGGTTCAGATTGAGGATCAGGCTTAGCTTTAGCATTCAAACAATTTATTTAACAAGTCTAATTATGGATGGCATACATTTCCTACATTACAACAGTGACTAACTTCAGAAAATACTTCATTGGCTGTAAAGCTCTTTTGAGGTATAAAAAATCCAAGTCTTTCTTTTCATGGCTGTTCACAGAACTACAGATTTTGGGCTCTGGGATCACTAGTGAAACTTGAGGTAGTTAGCTGTTAAGTTGGGGCACAAAAACAGAATAGGAAATGCTGGGCTTTCCTTCTCTATTTGTATAATCCTTTAAAAGATTGTTCAAAAACAGCAGCATGTTAAGAATGAAACAAGCTGATGAACACTTGAATGCTTTCTCCCCCTCCCCAGTGATCCCCACCCAGCAACATCCCTCCTGCCATCACTAACTCTCTAGCCTGGGATCCAGCAACGATACTGGGCCCTGGGTAGGTGTAGTACTGACAGCAGCCACTCCTCCCTTGATGGCACTGCTGTTCAATAGAGCTGCTGGCCTCTGATTGGCTGACAGCTTTCAGCAGATGGGACTTATGCTCCTGGGGTCCTTGACCCTGGGGAATTCCCGCCGCTGCCCAGTTAAGTGCCTTCCCTAAAAGAGGTGACGTGGGGCTCTCCCGCTGACAGGCGAGACACCCAAATCTACATTAAATACCACCTAGTGTGTCCAGTTATGGGCACCACACTTTGGGAAGGATGTCAAAATTTTGGAAAGGGTACAGAGAGATTTACTAGAACAGTTCTGGGGGTGAGGACTTACGGTTATGTGGGTAGACAGGGGAAGCTGGGTTTATTCTGCTTATAGCACAGAAGGTTAGCAGCAGATTTGAAAGAAGTGCTTAAAATCATGAAGGGTTTAGATAGAGTGAATAAAGAGAAACAGTTTCCAATGGCTGTTAATCAGGGGATACAGATTTAAGGGGATTGGTAAAACAATAAAAAGCATCATTAGGATAAACCTTTTTATGCAACAAGTGGTTGTACGTTGACTGCACTGCCTGATAGGATGGTTGAAACAGATCTAACAGTCGCTTTCAAAAGGGAATTGGACAAATACTTGAAGGGAAATAAATTGCAGGGATATGGGGAAAAAGCAAGGGAATACAATTAACTGGATTGCTGATTGACAGAGCCAGTGCGCACTCGATGGGCTGACTGGCCTCCTCCTATGCAATGCTTTTCTATGATTCTAGGCATGTGCAGATTTAGAACACTTCTGCACAGGAATGCCTTAAAGACACCTTCCAACTTAACAGTTAAATGCCTCAGTTTCGCAAATATTATGCAAGAGTCCCACCAGTAAATGAGCTGGTGATAATTGTACCTTATCTTGAGAAAGGGAATATATTTTGACATCAGAGACTGCACAGAAAGCCATTTATACCGCCACTCCAATTTTTTAAGCTTATTTCTCAATTAATGAAAATGAAAGTTCAATAAACAAAGCCACATACATAATCTCAAAGAATTGTGCTATTTATGGGAGAAGGATGAAATGAATCACATTAAAAATTCAGAGATCCAGTTGCATGGAACAGTACTATCTGGTTCAAACATAGCTATAGAATCTAGAACAATGTAATTAATGGGTCTGTTTCTGGATGGATATGCTGCCAATTTTGGGCTCTGTTAGTATTGGATTTTGAGCTTGAGCATATATCAGGCCTGACAGTTTGTGAAGATCCCACCAGTCTTGCATTATAATTCTGGTGAAACTGAGGCACTAACTTCTCATTGCCACCATAGGGGAAACAGTGGAACGCTGTTCTTGGCTTTCTTATAATATTAATAATATGCTTCCATTGTAAACGCATATTATTCCCCTACATCTTTTTTCTTACACTTCACACCATCTCGGATCCTTCTCCTTCCTCCCATGCATCATTTCTCCCCCTAAGTCGACAGGGACGAAATGTGCCTTCCATCCTGGAACTGACCATTGGGAGTCTACGTCACTTAGCTTCTGGTATGTGCCTCCCTTGTGTAGGGACACTGAGATCAGGGAACTCAACTCGTGGGGAATCACAAGCACAAAAGGCATGCCTTGTGCTCTGTGCTACGGGTTGCTATTACCTCGATGCGTTGCACTGCAGAATCCATATAGACCTTTATTCTCCATTGTAATTTGTCAAAAACAGAAAGAGATACTGAGTTATTCATAAGTTACTCAATATCTCCCTCTGTTACAACATAGCTACCTATTATCTTGTTTGGTTCTTTCCTCATTTAGAAAAAGAGAAACCATACTACACCTTCCCAAATGGCATGAAGTATTGCTCAATGAATGCTCCTTCAATCTTTTGTGGTTTGTCGCTGTCATCTGCGATTACAATGGTGACATTGGGGTAATACTTCCTAATGCTCGATATCAGCTCCCTCAGCTTGTCATACCTCAGAAACGTTTTGGTTGCTATAGTCACCAAGGCACTGATGTTATATCCTAAAACACAGAACAGTTTGTGGTCAGCTTCCCTTTATACCTAGTGACTTATTTATACATATTGTACTCTCATCATCATGGGGCAGTAAATACTCCTGATCTGCCCCACAATCCTGAAGATAGGAACAGAAAGAGGCCATTCAGTCCCTTGGGTCTGTTCCGCCATTCAATTCAATCATGACTAATTTGGACCATCTTTTCCTATCTAGTTGTTCTATGTGTCGATTGAGGTGTTCTGAAAATGTCCCTTAAAGAGGAAGTTGCACCTACAAATATTCAGTAATAAATGCAGGAGGTTTTACATCGCATTACTCAGTTTATATTGGGAAGACCATATTAGCCATTGCTGCAGGCTGTACCAACAGTCTGGCCTCTGTTGCCCTTGGCCTTGTCATGCGCTTCCCTGCATGGTACATGTGCGATTGAGAACACTCAGTACAGAAAACCTGCATCCATCACTACCCAAATTGACTTTGCAAGTGTGTCAGCTTAGCTTGGTTGGTAGCACTCCTGCCTCTGCCGGGGCACAACATCGAAGCAGGCACACCCAGTTCAGTACTGAGCGAGTGCCGCACTGTTAGAAGTGCCCCATTTTGGGTGGGATGCTAAACAGAGGACCTGTCTGCCCTTTCAGGTGGCCATAAAAGATCCCATGGCACGAGATCAAAGAAGAGCAGGGAAGCTATCCCTGGCATCCTGGCCAATATTTACCCCTCAATCCACATCACAAAAACACATCATCAGTGTTCATATTGCTGTTTGTGGGAGCTTACTGTGCACAAATTGGCTGCCATGTTTCCCACATTACAACAGTGACCACACCACAAAAATACTTCATTGGCTGTAAAGTACTTGGGACATCCTGAAGTTAGAGTCTTTCTTTCTAAGTTAACCCCTATCCCATGATTTGGCACATAGCCACTGTGAGAGGTGCTGCCCTTCAGATGGAGTGTTAAACTGCCTGTCCAGGTCGAGCTTTAAAGAGAAGGTTGTAGGGTTTATATCCGTGAAGGATAAGATCAAATTTAAAATCCAGAGGAACTAAATGCGACATATCAGACATCATAAAATCTCCCAACATCTACTTATATAACGTATTGATGATTTGCCTCCATGGCGGTCACTTTAAATTGGTTAGTGCAAGTGCATTCTGGGTCAAAATCCTGGAACTCCCTCCCTAACAGCACTGTGGGTGTACCTACGCCACATGGACTGCAGCGGTTCAAGAAGGCAGCTCACCACCACCTTCTCAGGGGGCAATAAATGCTGGCCTTGCTGGCAATGCCCTCAATCCAAGAACAAATAAAACAAATATATTCTGAGAAATTCTCTCAGCTGTCTGTTCCACAGAAGTGGGAAAAGATGGAGGGATGTCTCTGTCATGCACACAGACGCTACTTTAGGTAAATTCAGTGGAAATAAAAATCAGGAAAAGATGTAAAACAGGCTGACTTGCTATTGCCCATTTTACACAATCGCAGAGAACCAAAATCCACCCCCATGTTGTTTTAAGTACTGCAGCAAATAGCAACGGTGTCATTAAATTTTACCGTTTTACAGCAGATTTTGCACGTCAAGTGAAATACTGCGATTTATCTTCGATCAGAAGGGGCCTACATTGTCCATTCATCCAACCTGCATTTTCTGGATACTATCGTTGGACATATTCCTGGAAGTCTGATCACATGACTTCCCACCTTTAACTGCCCAGCTCAGTCAAATAGCACTTTTCTTGCCATCTCCATGGTTTCTAGTAACTAATAAACAAAAGTGCTCAAAGAAAATGGGAAGGGGGGTGGGGAAAAGAGTGGGAAATCAATTTTACTTCAATGCCCCAATGAATTTTCTCCTGGGCTTGTGCTCCTAGTGGTATGCTAGAAATTAATCTTCAATTCCTGGAGACTCCCTGGAGGGTTGGCAACCCTATAAATCGGTAGCAAAGAGTTGATTTCTTTTCACAGGATCCCGTTTCAAAGGAAATTTGCAACATGTTTATTTAGCACAGTTGATCTACAAGATGTTTCTTTTGGTCAGCGAGTGTCTGGTGAGTACCTTGTTTTCTTGCATAAGAGCCCCCAAATCAAAGTTCTGAAATACCCACATGGTAGAGTTTCCTGCATTGACTGGGAATGTTAACTTGGCTCAGGGGTAACACTTTTTGCCTCTGATTCAGAATGGTCGTGGGCTCCAGCCCTGTAGATCAGCACTTATTCTTGCCAAACTAAAAGGTCCTATCCTCCGGACCAGGTGGAGATTAAGGATCAAAGGAGTCCTCCTGGTGTCTCGGCCAACATTCCTCCTTCAACCAGCACCACCAAACAAAACAAAAAGCAAACAGTGGTCAATCATCTTACAGCCGCTTGTGGGATCTTGCTATGCACAAAGTGGCTGCCGAACATGCCTGCGCAACGACAGTCAGTACGTTTGTCATATGAAGATTTTTGCAATGTTTCGGAGAGGCTTGATACATTGCTACACAAAGGCAACTTGCCCCTCGCCCGCAGGGATACCCGCTCCGCTGATCCCAATGCGGAGTGGGTAAAGTGGGCAGAGGGTCCACTGGCACAGGATGCTTAGCAGCTGGTTACAGAAGGACTCTGGCAGGGGCCCGTCTGCCCAGAGGGCACATTGGCACTAGATGGCTGGAGGATAACACACAGCAGCTAGTAGGGGACTGACACAGTGCGTGAGAAAGTTGGGTGGGGGGGGGCGGGGGGGAAATAAAAAGGTCTTCACAGGCCACAACAGTGAGAACAAACGTTGCAATGTTTCCTTTTTGTGCGCTTGTCTAAAATTGGCGCAGTTGCGTACGTGAAAAATCGGCATCATTCCATTAAGAAACCGTTTAACTCCATTTACGCCTTGCTGTACTTCCCACCCCTGGGACACTGAACCATTGCAGCCTCTAGAACAGAGCCAACTGAAAGAAAAAGCACAGAATTCTACTGCAGGAATTCCAGAAAACAAAAACAAAATCTCGCACACCCTTGCAAAACGACAGTAAAAATATTGGGGATCTCGGGTCATTTAAACACGGTGTTAAATGCTATACTTCACGCTCACTGCCGTTAAAGAGACAGCTCTAGTCTATGGAAGGTGCTTGTGGCTGGCTCAGTTGGTGGGATTTATATCGGAGATCTCCATTAATCCTGGATTAATAGCACTGACCTGGCTGGTCTCCGGAGCTGTATAGTTTTGGGATGGTGGCATGTCGGATTTTGATGACAAAAAAAGCCTGGTGTCCGTCTGTTTCGAGCTGCACTGGAAGATGTAAAATACACATACTGAGACCGGCAGGAGTTAACATGTTACATACTGGACGGCCATGGGAGCTGCGCTGTAGGCTCCACACCCTCATAACCAGCCAGTCCTGAAATCGCACAGTGCCCACCTCTAACACTTGTTTATCTAAATGATTTACTTATTTATTTCTTTTCTCATTTTTACCTCTGATCCTAGCTGGGGGTCGTGGGTTCCATAGCTTCCGGTCGCCCTCTAGTTCTGTAGCCAAGTAGAGATTCTTCACACGTGACCCTGTACTATTCGCAGACAGAAGAGGGGTGTCACTAGACAAGGGTCAACAGTGGGTACCTTGATGGCCCTGACCCATGCCCCCGCAACGTCAGATTCTAGAGGTGGGCAATTGAATGCCGCCTTTCCCGCATCGTCTGCAATCCATTTACTCTCCAAAGGGGAGGTCCAGTTAACCCAGCACCAGCCTGGGAGAAAGAAACCTGGAATCTTACTGAGCTCTTCGACCCAGGTGGTTTTCCCAGGGACTCTCCCGATCTGCTCCCATAATTTTGGGTGGCAGGTCGGCAAAACCCCCTGGAGAATCGGGTTCCAATTGGTTGCTTGAACAGAGTCTCAGAGGATCTTCTGTCAAAGTTAGCCCCATCCCCAAATAAGGCACCAAGGCAGCCACCTTTTCAGATTTAAGGCTGCATACCATGACACTGCTATTCCCAGCTACAACAGAGATGTTTGGGTAATTCCCCCCCGATTATCCCACCTGGAGACTGTACCGCTGTAAGTGGCAGAGTTCGATTTTACGCACATCGTTTGTATTATGGGACTACCCTGCACGGACTGCATTTTGCTGCAAGAATAATCCTGCTTTTATCGGGAGACTTTGCTGTAGTTTGATTGCTGCAGGTCACAGACACTCCAGCTGAGATTTTATACAGCCCCCCCCCCCACCCCACTGGAAGCGGGCTGGGAAGTGGGTGGAAAACCGGCTGGGATGGTGAGGGGTGCCATGTCTGCCGTCTTTCCACCACCGCTGGGATTTCACCAGCCGTAGGGTAGGTGGCAGATGACATGCCAGCCTTTGGGCAAATTCAGGACCTTAAGTGACCAACTAATGATCACTTAAGGGCCTCTTCCCACCACCACTACTTTGCCAGTGGCAAGTTGGCACCTTGCCATGTGGGGAGACCGCCAGGTATAGCCTGGCAGCTGCTTTATAGGCCCTTGATTTGGGGGTGGGGGTCATCCCTCTTTGTATGCCCCCCCAGCAGCAAGTGCCAGCTCTGCTGGAAGTGCCAGAAGACGCCCCCTCGCAACTCCCTCAGCACAGGGCCTGCTTGAGAGGCCTTGATGAGTCCTGGCCCCACTTACCTGCACTCCCGGCCTTCTCCATCAATGCCACTCCGGAGCCTGCTGCAGTCCCAGCAGTGGCCACCTGTCCCTCTAACTGGCTGGAAGCTCTTGGGGGGGTGGGAGATCCTTTCAAGGGGGTGGCCATGATTAGGGGCAATTCTAAAGCTACTACCTTGGGGGGAGAGAGGCGGGGCGGGTTGGGGGAATTAGTGCATAGTTGAAAGCCTTCTTTGAACAGTAGAAAGGTTCCTGGTATCTCAAGACTCTCCTCATAACAATAATATCCCATCCCTGGCATCCTCCTGATGAACTGAGGCTGTAGCCTTTCTCTATGCTTTCATGCCCTTTCCATCGTGAGGTACCACAAACTGTGTACAGCACTCTGACTGTGGACTAGCCACTGCCTCGTACAATTCTATCGTTTCTTCCATGTTCTTGTACTCTTGTGCAAAATTCAGTCTTCCACAACTGGCAGAGGTGCGATTGCCCCAGACTTCCTGGTCAGTGAGCGGGGACAGAGCCACCCTATAAAATCCAGGCCTCTGTATGCTGCAAGTCCTGCTCTAGCCCCACTGGCTGACATTGCAACTCGCAGGTGCACACAGCGATGTCAATACTCCATAAGCCGAAAGAGGATTTAGAAGAAATTGGCAGCAATGTGGCCCTCCAGTGTACGGCATCGCAGAACAGATTGGTTTTTGCACCTGCCATTGCCAATCTCAGTCTCTCTCTGTCAGAGAAAGGCACGGAACAAAGCCCAGGCCTATACCCTGGAGAGGTGATACTGAAAACAGATGCTGAGCCACCCTGGGCTACTCGAATGAGCTCCGATAGCAGGGCCTAACCATAGCCTGGCAGCAACCTTCTGCTCACCCTCACAACCAGTGTGGAGAATCGTAAAAGAGGGAAGATAGCGAGAGATAAGTGAAACAAAAGAAAGATCCAGCATCATTTTGTACTGAAGATCGTAGATGCAAGGAACCATTTGCCAGATCCTGGACAATTCGGGAGTAGTCAGTTCACAAACATAAAATGTCAGTTCACTAAAATGTACACAAGCATTCTTAAATTCAGTAAATGCTGAGTGACTGATACAACTCTGGTCTTCAGTCAGATAGAACCACTCTTCCCCACCAGTGTGTGACTGGATGCTTAGGATCAAGCGTGCACAGGCATACAAAATATTTGTAATATGTAGTGGCTTTGCACCTCATGTACTCTGTTTGTAGGGAGGGCACATTCCCTCGCAGAACGCCATGGATACCCAAGATGTTGACCTTGCATGGGCTTGCGTTCATTCATTAGCAGTGTAGCCCAACCTTAATGTCTTGCATACACCATCTCTCAGATTTGGCACATGACCCAGCATGCGGATGACAAAATCCCACCAAGTCAAATACAGTACATGACACAGTAAACCAGTATACTCTTCTCTGCACCCCCCGCCACCACAAAACCACCCAGTCATTTCCCTAACTTCCCTAAGCTTACAGCACATTGGGTGGGGTGGGGGGCGGGGTTGGGGAATAGTTGAAAGCCTTCTTTGAATTGTAGAAAGGATCCTGGTATCTCAATACTCTCCTCATAACGATAATTTCCCATCCCTGGCATCCTCCTGATGAACTGAGGCTGTAGCCTTTCTCTATGCTTTCATGCCCTTTCCATCGTGAGGTACCACAAACTGTGTACAGCACTCTGACTGTGGACTAGCCACTGCCTCATAAAATTCTATCGTTTCTTCCATGTTCTTGTACTCTGCGTTACTCTTTATAAAACGCAACATGCTATTGCCCCTTTTTTTTTTAAAACGAGTGTACTGATATACAAGTTAGCCTGCTCTGCCATTCAATAAGATTGTAGCTGATCCCCAACTTCAACTCCACTTTCCTGCCAAATCCCCGTATTCCATTAAGAGTCCAAAAATCTATTTATCTCAGCCTTGAATATAGTCAATGGCGCAGCATCCACAGCTCTCCCAGTAATAACTAAGTGAGTTCCACAACTTTCTGAGTGAGGAAATTCCCTATTTCAGTCCTAGATGATCGGCCCCTTATCCTGAGACTGTGCCCCCATGTTCTAGATTCCCCAGTCAGGGGAAACAATCTCAGTATCTACCCTGTCAAACCCCTTCAGCATCTTATAGCTTTCGATGAGATCGCCTCTCATTGTTCTGAACTCCGGAGAATATAGACCCAGTTTACTCAGCCTCTCATCATAGGACAACCGCACTGCCAATTTCAAGGAATTATGCCTTTGTGTTCCTACATTCTCAACAGCATTTTCCGTTGAGTGTAGACTTCCATTCCTTGGTTTTCTTACACTATTCTCCATTAAACTACATCTGCCATCTGTCTACCCATTTTTTCTAATCTGGCTGATCTCTCCTGCAGTCTTTTGCAGTCCTCAAGTGTTTAGAAAATCTTCCATTTGTATGTTGTTAGCAATGTTCTATCACGCTCCCTTAGTCCAAGTCTAAACTCATCTCAGATATATATGAGAAAATGAACCCTCCACTGACCCATCAGACATATCACTGCAATCCAATCACTCCATGGCTAAGTGGAGATGGTCGAGGCAATGGATGGGGTGAAAACAGGATATACTTGAAAGGCTGGCTATGCATCGAGTGGATAAGTTGCCTGACCCAGAGAGTTTGCATTCCAGGTTGCTAAGGGCATTGGGGATGGAGATTACAGAAAGGCTTTCCATAATCTTCCATTCTTCCCTTGATATGGCGGGAGGTGCCAGAGAATTGGAGAGTGGCAAACGTTATTCAAATAAGGACGTTCCTAGTGACTACAGGCTAGTTAGTTTAACATCAGCGGTGGGCAAGTTTTTGTAAACGATAATCAGCTAAAATAAATCAACAGGTTAACCCAAGAGGTTTGAATTAATTAAGGAGAGCCAGCACAAATTTGTAATAAGGCAGATCATATTTGACTAATCTAATTGATTTTTTGATGAAGTAATAGTGAGGGTTGATGAATAGCATGTGGTGGATGTTGCCTATGTGGATTTTAAGAAAGTGTTTGACAAAATACCACATAAAAGGCTGGTTAATGAAATTGAGCCTTACAGAATAGGAGGGTCAGTGTCAGCTTAGATAACAAGTTGGCTTAAGGAAAAAAAAAGTCATATTAAATGGTTGTTTTTCAGACTGCAGGATGGTAGACAGTAGTGTTCTGAGGGTCAGTGCTGGGACCAATGTATTCGATAATCCAAGTAATTTATATATATCAAAAATAGCAGAGTAAAATTTGCCAATGATACCAAAGCTGGAGGAGGGCAATAGCAACGATACTATGAATTGCCTGCAACAGGGCATAGATGGGCTAGCAGAATGGGAATGGCAGATGGAATTTAATATAAAGAAGTGTGAGGTGATGCATTTTGGCAGAAGGGATAGGGAGAGGCAATATAGACTGAATGGCACAATTCTAAAGAGTGTGCAGGGGCAGAGGGACCTGGGGGTGCAATGTGCATAGATCATTGAAGGTGCAGGACATATTGAAGGAGTAGTTAGCATATGGAGTCTTGAGCTTCATAAATAGAGGCATTGATTTCAAAAGCAGGGAAGTTATGCTGAACCCGTTTAAAATGTTGGTTAGGGGACAACTAGAGTATTGTGTCCAGTTCTGGTCACCACACTTTAGGAAGGGTGTGAGGGTCCTTGAGAGGGTGCAGAAGAGATTTACCAGAATGGTTCCAGGGATGGGGGGATTTTAGCTACAAGGTTAGGCTGAAGAAGCTGGGGTTGTTCTCCTTGGAGCAAAGGATATTGAGGGGAGATTTGATCGAGATGAATAAGATTATGACAGGTTTGGATAAGATAGATAAAGAAAAGTGGTTTCCCATTAGCTGATGCTCCAAGAACTAGGGGGACACAGATTTAAGGTTTTGAGCAAGAGATGTAGGGGGAAGGTGAGAAAGATTTTTTTTAAACACAGCAAGTGGTAGTGACCTGGAATTTGCAGAGCTACGGAGATAGAGCGGGGAGAATGGGACTGACTGGATTGCTCTACAGAGAGCCAGCATGGACTCAACAGGATAAATGGCCTCCTTCTGTGCCAAAATGACTGTTATGACTAAGTAATACCCAGTAATTATTTTCTTCCCATCTGTGCTGTTGCATTTCATGTCATCCCAAATCTCTGTAACAAGATTCCTGTGGTGCTTTTTAATCAAACAGCTTCTGAAAAGCCGGGTTCACCCCAGCTACTGCCTGTCCTTTATCTACCCAATCGGATCACTTCCGCAAAACAATACTCCTGAAATGTGTCAGCAGTTGGTGGATGTTTTTTTTAATTCAATCATGGGTGCCCATCCCTAATTGCCCTTGTTCAGAGGGCATTTAAGAGTGTGGCAGGAGTCACATGTAGGCCAGGCCAGGTAAGGACAGCAGGTAAGAATGGCAGATTTCCTTCCCTAAAAGACATTAGTGAACCAGATGGGTTTTTACGACAATCTTTATTGATTCAAATTTCACCACCTGCCGTGGTGGGATTCGAACCCAAGTCCCCAGAACACTGCCCTGGGCCTCTGGAATAATGGTCCAGTGACAATACCACTACGCCACCACCTCCCATCTTAACAATGCACAAAGTCAACATGGTTTTACGAAAGGGAAGTTGCGCTTGACAAATTTATTAGCGCTGTTTGAGGATGTAACTAGTTGTGTAGATAAAAGGGGAACCAGTGGGTGTAGTATACCTAGTGCAAATCTAGGACCATTCCACCCCAAGTGCGGTAGCGAGTGGGAAAAAGAACGTTTTACCTGTCGGCCACAATGGCAACATTTTACGCTGTATCGTTCCAATCCCGCCTCATTAATCATGCATTCCCACTGGCGGACGGCCTCTGACTTGCCTGCCACATCATCACGCCAGGCGCCATATTTAAAGTACAGCCGCGCACACCCCTCTCAGTGCTTCTGGCCCAGGGCTGCTGCACAGAAGACATGGCCCTGAAAGGCAAGGATAGTGCAGCCCTCCGATTCAGTGACCCATTCCTGGGACACCTTCTGGATACCGTCGATGCCCGCTGTGGTGTCCTCTATCCCCACTCTGGCCACAGGAGGCCCATCAGTCTCACCACTCCGGCTTGGGAGGTGATGGCAGAGGTGGTCAGTGCCAACGCTGCACAGAAGAGGTTGGCCATCCAGTGCAGATAGAGGGTGAATGATCTCATCCATGCAGCCAGGGTAAGGCAACCATCTCATCACTCTAAACTCACACACTCACAAGCCCATCACACACTCACTGGCATCTCACTCACTGCCAGCTCAAGGGACATCACCACTCACTGTCTCTCACACACACACCCACACATCTCCATCTGGCCTCATCTCCTCTGGAGACTGCCTCCTCATCCCTCACCATCTTGAGGCCACTTACACAGATCAACATGTGTCCCCCACACACACCCTGGGATACCCTCCCTCCCCAGTACAGCCCTCACCCTGCAGCCTCTTCCCCTGCCTGAGGCCACTTCTCCCCCTTCCCCAAGCAAGCCCCAGCCCTGCAGCTGTTGAAAAGCCACCCCCGCCTTACGGCTGGTCTGGTGGGTAGAGACCTGCCCGGGAGCCCCCCTAAAAGTGATGTGGTGCTGCCTGTGAAGCCTGGTGCTGATGACTGTGAGTGCTGCCTGAAGCAAGGTAGGCAAACAAACCTCGAAGTCCCGAGTGAAGTGCAGCTCACCAGGTGCACGTCCTGTACAACTTGTATACAGTTATGAAACACTTTGGCGTACAATCACACCGACATGCTCAGATGATCCAGTGTGAGGGGATGATTCCGGTGAGCTGGGGTTATAATGATATGCAGATGTATTACAATGAGATTCCCAGCGTTCGATAGCAGGAAACGCAGCCCGCCACTGATGGGCAGAGCGGACGACTGCAAACTGGTTTCACAACGTCCTGAAACCAATTTTTGGCCTTCTCGCCAAATTATTCACTCACGTCTGCCAAACACGCCCGCCACTAACAGGCATGGAAAATCCCGCTCTTGGTCTTCCAAAAGGCATTTGATAAGGTGCCACGTAAAAGATTAATACACAAGATGAGGCCTCATGGAATTGGGGTAATAATGGCAAGAGGATCGGTTAATGGACAGGACGCAGAGAGGGATAAACAAGGGATTTTCAAACTGGCAAACTGTAACCAGTGGAATGCCTCAAGAATGAGTACTGGGACCTCAGCTATTTACAATCTATATTAATGACAGACATAGAGACTGAGAGTAATGTATCCAAGTTTACTGACAACACAAAGCTTGGTGGGAAGGCAAGTTGTTAGGACTGACATGAGGAGAAATTTCTTCAGACAAAGGGTTGTGAATCTTTGGAATTACTGGACCACACCTGGAATACTGTGTACAGTTTTGGTCTCCATATTTAAGGAAGGATATGCTTGCATTGGAGGCGGTTCAGTAAGGATTCACTGGATTGGTCCCTGGGATGAGGGGGTTGTCCTGTGGAAAGGCTGAGCAAATTGGGCTTATATTTTGAGGAGTTTAGAAGAATGAGAGGTATCTGACAAGATTCTGAAGGGGTTTGACAGGGTAGATACTGAAAGATTGTTCCCCCTGACTGGGGAATCTAGAACATGGGGACACAGTCTCAGGATAAGGGGCCGATCATTTAGGACTGAGACGAGGAGAAATTCCTTCACTCAAAGGGCTGTGAATGTTTGGAATTGTCAACCCCAGAGGGTTGTGGATGCTCCATCATTGAATATATTTAAGGCTGAGATAGACAGATTTTTGGTTTCTAAGGGAATTGAGGGATTATCGGGAATGGGCATAAAAGTGAAGTTGAGACAGAGGATGCTAACAACTAAACGCCACCTAGCTGGCTAGGACTGACGGGTCTTAGTCCAACAGAAAGATGTCTAAAGATTCCAAAGACTTTGCATGAGCGTTGGTATGACTAACCAGTAACTTAAAGACTCCAGAACATGTTTTTTTTTATTTAATTCATGTAATCTCAACTAATCCATCTATGAGACATATTGGTCCCTCTTTTAACTCACTCAAAACCCATTCACTTCCAGAGAGTTAAAATTGGGCCCAGTGTACCCTTCTGGTGAGGTGGATTCAAGTCCACGAGCTAACATCTAATGTAGTTGGTGTGAAATTCAAAAATACTTGCTGCAGGATAGACCTCCACGGGTGTTGCCTGCTCTTCTGAATGTTTCCAGTGGTTCTGGATTTCTGGCAGCGTCCCGCTTGATACCGAATGAGGAAGCAGTCCTTGATACATTCCGAAGAGCATTACAGACATGCATTACCTTTATTCCAACTTATCTTGGGATAGTTAAAATCGGTCAAGTGTTATTGCCCTTTTGTGCACGCACATATCTCTGAACTTCCTGCAGGTTATCTTGAAGGACCCACCGCCGCCTCCCTCTCTAAGCCATCTCTACTGTTAGGTGGCTTACAAAACACACTGCGAATTAGATCACTTCTCCTTCTCATTCTTTAACTCTATCCACATGGATTCTGTCTTAATCCAAGCTGCCCTCTTGCTTTAGTGCTACAATGGAGTCCCTTATTAAATATCCAACCCAATTTTCCCCTCCCCAGCTCCCTGGAAGATGTTAAAAACCAATAGTTTATTGGTGAATTACTGTAGGGATTCTCCTGATGTCCTTCTTGGCAGAAGAAATCCCAGAAAAGTGGCAAGAACAGCACTGACTGCATCAACCATTGCCACCAGTGCCATACAAAATGAAACAAAGTCCTAATGGCAAATTCATCTGATATTAACTAATTCAATGGGCTGGGGTGTCACCCTTTGCACCTTTGTTGCTATAGATAAGTTAATCATTAAACATCGTGTCAGATTAATAGCCATCATGTCCTTGTAAACAGTGATTGTAGGAATGACTGAAATTTTCACTGATGCACTGTTGTCCTACAGCGCTGCTGTATAATCTCTTGATAGTGTCAGGAAGATTTAATAATTTTCATAATATTATTGGAATTTAGTGTAAAGTAGAGTAACAGTGGTGCATGTGGGTGTTGTAGAGTAGAGTAATAGTGGTGTGTGAGAGTGTTGTAGAGAAGAGTAATAGTGGTGTGTGTGTGAGTGTTGTAGAGTACAGTAATAGTGGTGTGTTGTAGAGTAATAGTGGTGTGTGTGTGAGCGTTGTAGAGTAGAGTAATAGTGGTGTGTGTGTGTGTGTTGTAGAGTAGAGTAATTGTGTGTGCGTGTGGGTGTTGTAGAGTAGAGTAATTGTGGTGTGTGCATGTGGTGTCTCTTAATTGAATTAAAGGCAGCTGGTCTGAAGGCTTTGATGTATCAGAAGATAAGCTAGGTTTGAAATGTTAAGTAGGTAAACATAGGTGTAAAGGGAACAGTTGCATTTTTAAATAAACCAGACTAGCTTGCATTCAAAAGGGGTGAAATGTTTCACTTAGCCAGGAGAAGTTAAGAAACAGTGTGTTTATTTTCCCCAAAGATTACTGGCAAAATTGGTACTATGATACGTTTTTATTATTAGAGAGGTAAAGTCCAAAGACATCGTGAAACAATGGGAATTTGCATTCAAAAGGGGAAAACATGTATAAAGGAGAGAAGGCTATGTGTAAGGGAAGGCATTTTAAGATCTAACACAAATGTGAAAAGCCTCCAGCATCTAAGCCTCAATGAACCAAAGCTGAGAAAAACTCATTTTGAATTTGACTGTTCAGGGTATTGTGTGTTACTTTGCTTGGTCCTTTTAAAATCTGCGGGTCTTTCTGTCGTATTAACGGAGGTGTAACTGGGAGTTAGGTTAACTAGGGGAGCTAAGAGTTGTCATAGTAGAAATTTGTAAACCTATGGTATGTGCTTAAATCATTTTTTTCTATTTAATAAAGGTTTAATTTAGTTTTGTAAGAAACCTGTAAGACTTGGTGGCTGCCTTTTTACTGAATTCAAAGCCTGCAACTCGAAATAAATACCATCTGCCTGCCATAACAATAGTGATATCATCTAGCTATTCGCCCACCATGCAGGAGTTGCTCTGATCGTTCACCCTGGAAGCCAATAAATGTGCGATAATGATCAGTAATATTAGGGCATCAAGTTTTCTCTGTGGGCACTTTGAATCTGAAAACGCACCCAATGCCACCTCAATTTTGCCCAAGCGTCCTTCAATCTCATTACAATATGCCCAAACTTAAAATGGACAGAAATCCCAGAAATAATTGGGGCCCAATGAAAGCTCACACCATATCTTACTCCCTTGAATCTTCAAACTTAAGTTTCGCATCTGTGACAGACTAATTTAAACAGCACTAATTTCTCCTCTTACCACCCAACCACAAACAGAAAGGTTTTTATGATTTGCTTCCCCAACCCCTCTGTTTTGGTGTGATTCCAGTTCTATTAACCCCACAGCAAACTTGAGATTGGAAGGGCTGAATTTTCCGTGGAGCGGGCGAGCGAGCATCCTGATGTCATCGTGCACCCACGCGATATTTCGCCCAGCGGGCACGCACAGGAGTCGGCAGCGCCCCCGTCGACAATTAACAGGCCTATTGAGGCCATTAGATAATTAAATGGAAATTTTCCTTACGGTTGGCGGGCAGGCAAATCAGCTTGGTGGCCTTTGGATTTTTTAATGAAACCTCATCCACGGGCAGGATGAGGTTTCCAACAGGAATTAAAGAAATATTTTAAATGTTGAAATGTCATTTATAGCATGTCCCTGCTCATGTGACAGAGAGGACATGTTTTTAACATTTGTAAGTTTCTTATTTTTGATTTTAAAAATCTTCAGCTCCGAGGCAGCTCTATGCCTCGGAGTTTAAATGCGCAAACTTCCATGCTCGCACCCCGGCAATGCTCAGGGTTGTAGCGCTGGCCGTTAATTGGCCAGCCAGCGTGAAATTGATGTCGGGGCCCAATTGCGGGTGGTGGTCAGCTTTGCGACCACTCCCAGGCCCACCCATCGGGCCCACCCGATGAGGTAAAAATCCTGCCCAAAGGGTTAGTTTATTTGCACGAACAAAACGCAGGAGTAGCATCATTACCTCCTTTTCAGTATCTATATTCTACTGTATGGATGCAAAGAAAGATTTACAGTGCAGAGACCATAGAGAAACAAAACATTGTTTCATGTGGGTCCCAGAGTCCAGAATCAAAGTCCAACGAGGTATCCCTTCGTGGAGGTCAGTAGGTTGAAAACCGATGCTGGAGAATTCACTTTTTCCGGTTGTGTTGACTTCACATGATATGACTGATTCATCCCTGCATGCCTGTCTTTTAGGCAGTGGTACAGAATTTCCAGCAGCATAGATGGGGCCAGGCAGGGTCAGAGCTCCTTGCCTGTGAAGCTGCTAGTCAGGTGGTAAAAAAGCAAACTGAGACTTTTGCAGTTCAGCAAGGCAATATTACTGGTTCCACAAGCCAGAGGTCCATGTCACATGGCTGCCACCCTCTCCACACCATATTTGACAATGGACATGTATCCCTCATCTGGGTCCCCAAGATTGTTCAATCTCTCAACCACTAAGAATTGAAAGGAAGGTTGCGGAGCCCTTTGTCTTAGCAGATGAGCAGACTCCCGCTAATCAGCCTGGGTTATGAAATGCAGGTGACCTTTGTATAGCTCTCTTTGAGTTTGGTCTGTGCAGTCCACAGCGAGGTTGTTAGTGGCTCTTCAGGGATAATGAGGTGAGAGTTTCCCCCGATACTGCCAGGTAGCTTCTTTTGTTTTGGGGCCACAGACAGACATAGATGCAGCCATTTTAGCTCTTTGTCCAGTTTGAAATTCTAAAAGATAGCAATGAACATACTTCTGTATATTTTCTAAAAAAGAAATTATACAGCGTGAGGTCTTATTCTTGCCCATCAGGCACAAAAACTTTAGGAACCTGCAATGGGGAGCTTTTCCAATGGATATTGCTTCCTGCTGTGCCTGAAAATCTGGTCCTAACATTAAGAGGCCCCCAAAAAAGTTCAATTTAAGAACTAGTGTTTGAGAATCAGGGCAAGGGCGCGGGTAGTTGACCAAAAGAGAATAGTGATCACAATGCCTTCACTTTCAGGCCATAGTCCGCACCATCTTTATTTGATGGGGGAACAATGGTTCTCGGGAGACAAAGGCCATCATGCAGCATGGTGCGGACACCAAGCAACCAGTTCCAGACAGGGTAGAACATAGGTGGAAAGAATCAAATATACCACAAAGAAGTACTTCATGTGGCTGGACAGCTTTACAAATGCATCTCCCAGGGTTCCCAGAGTAACTGTCCACTGCCTGCCCCATGACTTCACCTGAAAGAGACCTCAGCAACAATCAAGGTGGCAAAGCCATAGCGCAGCAAGATGTCAATAAGGAATTAACAATAGAGGCTTGTGCACAAGACACCAAACCCGAGTGTCAACCTAAGTGTTGATGGCTGCGCCATTTTTTTAAAAACTGAAAGCACATGTATGAATGCACAGTATACAGATCTCCAAACCTTACCTATTGCTATCTTATACTTGGCCACCGTTATATTTGAACCAATGATAAATATTCAGCACAATGCTCCAGCCAAATTCAGGGCATTTCTTTCCTCTTGTGTAGGGTGCGAGTGTTGCCAACTCAAGTTGGCACATTGCTGCCCACTGGTGCTTTGTTGCAGGTGTGTGGCATCTAACCTACCACTCGAGAGGTTCTCTGGTGTATACAACACATAAGCAGGGCCACAAAGAGGTTACACTGGTTACCAACCGTAGACCTCCGCCCTCTCACATCTGGCTCGGGTTAGCCGCATCTGGGTGTTGCTCGTCTGCGTTTAGTCATCTCTTTTCAGCCTGGATCAATAGGCACCCATGGGGTGGGGATGGTCATCTGTCCCATTTCTTGTGTCCCTCCTCTCCCTCGCTCCTTGCAGATCTGCAGCTCCTAGACTGAACAACTAGCTCTTTTCACTCCACAGCACCCAATTCTACAGCGATGTTGCTGAGTTAACACTCGTGCTTGTTTGTTTCTCCCAGTGTGACTTCAGCTGCTCAGCTATCTCTTGATTCCTCTGTGCAGCTGGTTATGAGTAATGTTCCTTTCCAAGAGCCGGTTTGCCACCTTTTTGGAGCTACAAACTGAAAATAATAGATCTCTGGCCCAAATGCATGTAAACTTTATTCTCCCTCCTGTCCTTTTCCCAGCAAACACCACTTACCCCACCCCCAACATGCATATTCATGAAGTTGCCCTTCCCACAGCCATCCAATCCTTGATCAAGTCCCATCACCGCACATTCACCAATGGCAACCTAATCCCTCCCTTGATAATATGCCCTCGCTCCACGAAATTCCCTGTGCTCTCACACAAAAGCAGCCCCTTCCCTTGCCCAGTACTGCTACACACCAAGGTACCTCTTACTCTTCTCTGCCACTTTTGTCTGGTCTCTTGGGCTTTCTAAAAAGTAAAACCTAAAATCGCCTACATTGTTCAACTAGCTTTTCATAACGATCAAGGCCATTTCATCCAACAATCGTACAATTCGAGCCTGCAGGATCACAAACATTTGAGCCATACGCAGTCTGATCCAATCATTACAAATCAGCTTTATCTTCACAATACACTTCCTGCAACAGGAAATGCACTAGTTAATATATTAAGTTTCATCTATATAGCATGTACCATCACACACTTTTTATAATGATTTTGTGTCGTTATTAATCATAAGCAAATTTATTCTACCACACTTAGGACTAATTTCCGGCTTTAGTTACCCCAAGCTCTCTTTTCCATTATCGAGATCGGCAAGCTTAACAGTAAATGATAAAAGCACTGAATTTGGTGCAAATAGTAACATTTTTAAACAACGTTTCTATCAAATGTAATCATTTA
Organism: Carcharodon carcharias; assembly: GCF_017639515.1. Classification (NCBI taxonomy): domain Eukaryota; kingdom Metazoa; phylum Chordata; class Chondrichthyes; order Lamniformes; family Lamnidae; genus Carcharodon; species Carcharodon carcharias. The sequence goes on along the minus strand of NC_054507.1, from coordinate 11,852,564 downwards.
CATTTTCCACCTCTCACACTCAGCTGTTTCCAGACGTAGGGCAATCTTAAAATGCGATCTCCAACATTCACCTCAAACAAACTGTGACAACTCCTTGCTTGAAAGAACACAAACTCTTTAACAAGGTTTGACTTTCCTTATAAAATAGCAGGTTCCCAAACTTAACACGTGCAGCACCATATGCAATCAATTATAGGTGGATAGATAGAACGACCAGTGCTCATATGTCGCCTTCAACATCCCAAGGTGCTTCACAGGAGCATCATCCAACAAATCTGACACATAGCCACATAAGGAGATATCAGGAAAGGTGACCAAAAGCTTGGTCAAAGAGGTAGGTTTTAAGGAGCATCTAAAAAGGACAGAAGAGGACAGGTTTAGGGAGGGAATTCCAGTGCTCAAGGCCTAGGCAGTTGAAGACATGTCTGAATCGTCCCATATAAAACATGCTTTTACATGTATACAGAATGTGTCTAATACAAGTATGTGTGTGTGTGAAATTTATTTCCCAGAAATCCAATTGGTGAAGGATAGAACTGGAGCCAATCTTTGCGCACCTTTCTAAGCATTTATTTAGAGATACATATTCCAAACATACACCTCCTTATTCAACAGCCACAGTTTCAGCCTATTCTTATTTATGTGAACACAAATGAACCCCAGTTAATGCCCACCGTCTACAAACAATTAATATACATGTAACAGATTTCCTTCTCTCTCTGTAGATAGAGTTTGTGTGTGCTACCAACATTTTGAAACACATTTAAAGGCCTCCATATCCTGTACAAAACATTACATTGCAAGATGCCCTTTCTCTAGGGCCGCAAAACAATTTCTTTGTACATGCATTTTTGTAAAACAGTTAATAACAACAACTGATATTTATATGGTACCTTTAATGTAATGAAACATCCAAAGGTGACTCACAGGAGCATTATAAAACAAAACATGACACTGAGCCACGTAAGGAAATATTAGGCCAAAACCTTGGTCATAGAGGTTGGTTTTAAGGAGGGTCTTAAAGGAGAAAAGTGAGGTGGAGAGGTGTCAGGAGGGAATTCCAGAGCTTGGGGCCCAGGCAGCTGAAGGCACATGAAGAAGCGATTGTAATTGGGAATGTACAAGAAGCCAGAATTAAACGAATGCAGAGACCTGAGGGCTGTGGTGTTGAAGGAGATTACAGAGATAGGGAGGGACAAGGCCAAGGAGGGATCTTAAAACAAGGATGGGAATTTTAAAACCAAAACATGCTCGAGCAGGAACCAATGTAGGTCAGCGAGCACAGGGGTGATAGGAGAACAGGACTTGCTATGAGTTAAGACACAGGCAACAGAGTTTTGGATAACCAAGTTTATGGAGGGTAGAATGTGGGAGTCCAGTCAGGAAGTACTGGAATTGTCAAGTTTAGAGGGGATGAAGGCATGACTGAGGGTTTCAGCAACAGGTGAGCTGAGACCAGGGTGAAGGCAAGCAACGTTAGAGGAGGTGGAAATAGTCAATCTTCGCAATGGCACAAATAGGTCAGAAGCTCATCTTTGGATTGAACATGGACACCAAAGTTGCAAAAAAAAAAAACTGGCTTAATCTCCAACAATTTCTAGGGATAGGGATGGAGTCGGTAGTTAGGGAATGGAGTTTGGATTCGGGGTCAAAAAACAATGGCTTCAGTCTTCCCAGTGTTTAATTGAAGGAAATCTCTGCTCATCCAGTACTGGATGTTGGATAAGCAGTCTGATAATTTACTAACAGTGGAGGAGTTGAGAGAGGTGGGGGTGAGGTAGAGCTGGGTGTCATCAGTGTACATGTGAAAACTAACACTGTGCTTTCGGATGGTGTCACTGAGGGGCAGCATGTAGATGAGAAATAGGAGGGGGCCAAGGATAGATCCTGGGGAGGACACCAGAGGTAATGGTGCAGGAGCAGGAAGAGAAGCCACTTCCAGTGATTCTCTGGATCCAATTAGATCGATAAGAATGGAACCAGGTGAGAGCAGGTCCCACCCAGCTGGACGACAGTGGAGAGGTGTTGGAGGAGGATGGTGTGGTCAAACCGTGTCAAAGGCTGCAGACAAGTCGAGAAGGATGAGGAGGGAAAGTTTACCTGTGTCACAGTCACACAGGATGTCATTTGTGACTTTGATAAGAGACTGTTTCAGTATCAGGGGCAGGAACCTGATTGGAGGGATTCAAACATGGAGTTCCGGGAAAGATGGGAATGGATTTGGGAGGTGACAACATGTTCAAGGGCTTTGGAGAGGAAAGGGGGGTTGGAGATGGGACAGTAATTTGCAAGGATGGTGAGGAGGGAGGTGGGGGAAGACCAGGAGTGGAAGTTGGGTGGTCAGCAGTTTAGTGGGAATAGGGTTGAGGGAACAGGAGGGGGTCTCATGGACAAGATGCGCTTGGAGGGGGCATGAGGAGAGATAGGAAAGAAATTAGAGAAACATTGATTTGAGGGATAGGGCAGGGTGAGTATTATTGGAAGTTTGGCCAGTGGGCTAATGGAATGGAGTGACATGGCAGAGCCACCTCAGATCACCTCAATTTGACCGACAAAGGAATCCAGGAGTTCCTCACATTTGTTGCTCAAGGTAAAGACAGACTTGTATTCGGCCATTTAATTTTAGAGATTTCCTTTCTCTCCTGTACTTGTTTCAAAACAACATCAATCCATAACCTTATCTCCCTCACACTTTCTTGTAGCATATGCATTCTCCCACAATGAACGATTATCTAAATAACATTCAATGGGTATACTACCCACCTTGTATAGAATCTTATTTAAAATATTTGACAAATAGAATCCCATGTCCACTGCCTCTGCTAGGGCCAGCATTTCAGCAGCTGAAGTACTTTTAACAACCTTTTTTATTTTCTTAGCTTCCCAATCTAAAAGGACAACATTTCCCATTTTCACCCATTTGAAATCTTATGAAACAAGCTGCACTTAAATACCCATCAGGAAGATTAGCGTGAGAAGCATCCCTAAAAAAAAAGTGACTAGTTTTGTGTTCTTTGGGTCACCTGAGGATGGGAACTTAAGTATGCATTTCTCCAGATTTAACTTCTTTAATGTTTGAATGCCCTTAAAGCATTCTCTACTTTAGGGTGTTTCATTATAGTACTTAACTCCAATATATCAAAAACTAACTGGTCTACTCTGAGTGCCCAAGCAGTTCAACTGACAAATCAATGCTCCACAATTGCTCTGTCTTTCTTTAACTATATGATCTTTCTGTGACCCACACAATAACCTGGATGGAAGTAACACTCTCTAAATAGGATTGTTGATTTAAAGTTATCTCAGGCCTATTTTGCTTAATATCTCAGCCAATATATTTTTTCAAATTCCACAAGTCTGATTCCCAATTAAGCTCTTCTTTAATCTTAACACATTCCTAAAAATCCACAATCCATTAGAGCATCGTGAAGATTCCTGAAAATTTTCCTTTATGATAGCAATGAAACATTGTGTAACTGCTTTTATTTTCACCAAAACAGATTTTGCCAGTTTATTGGTAGCCAGCAAAACTTCGTAGTCACGAGCACTTTTGCTTCTAGTTCTGTGACCTTCATTTCGTTATCTAATCGTTTAAAGCTGCAGCCTCTACTTCCACTTTTACGTCTATCTGGATTGCTACTGCAGGAATCTCCTCATACTTTCGGAGGTTCTTTCTCTGGTACGTGATCCTTTTCTGACACGGGTCACTTCTGGTCTTGTACATGTACTGCACTTATTCTCCACCCTTTCACCCCATTTTACCAATCCGTGGACCTCCCTTCCTGGCCATCATCCTGAACATTCAACCAATATTTACATTTGCCAGTAGTTTTTCCTGCTTGTCTCAGTTGTCACATTCCTCTATTCATTCGACCCCCCCATACCCACTCTGGGCAATGGGCCTGTGGATGTGATAGCTCTGTCCCAAGTCTCATGAACACTCATATTATCACGATCCAGCCCTTGATCTTCCATATTCTGTCCCTCAGGACCTTCAAAACAAAACACATGAGCATTTGAGATACAAAGTGCCTCATTTACTTCCATCAACTGCTCAGTCAAGGTTTTTGTAACTAATTCTGATTAATGGTGAGGAATGAATCTCAACAGCTTGATTGCCATATTTGGTAAGTACCGTCTTACCATCATGACCTATTATCTCAACTGGGCTTTTCCATTCCTTATGATCCTTTCTTTCATAATACACCAAAAATCCTGAATTAAATTCTGTCTTGAATGGCCTGGCATGCCTCAGTGCTCTCCACAGATTCTTGGTGATCTCAGCCTTGATGAAAGCCCTTCTTCCTTACATGTAAAGTATTCAAATGTGTGTCAATTGTAGAACCTTCTAGAGCCAGGAAGACGATCACACAGCATAGAAGGCAATTTGGGATTTTGCTCACAAGCTAATTGATAGGGACTATCCTCCAAGCATCTGGAGGGAAGTCTGTGCACGACCCACCCATTCCAGGGCGGTTGTCAACCTGCAGTTTGGTTGATCTGCTAAGATTTTATGCAGCATTTCATTGATCACCACATGATTCCTTTCACAGTGTCCATTGCTGAAAGGACTTTCAGCTGCAATGTTCATGTCCATGACATTCATGCTTCCCACATCTCTGAACTTGTAATTGGCAAATTCCCCTCCATTATCAGCCAGAAAATTAGCTGGTGGCACAAGCCTGGTCTCGATCCATTTCTCCATTATTTTGTCTATATTGACCATTTTGTCCTTACTACACATTATCGTAGAAGGACTGAATCTGCTTGCCAGGTCTAGAAAATGTAGAATGAAAATATTTCTGTCTTTACCCCAATGCCTTTAGATCCATGGAAACCACCTTGTTAAAATCACGTGGCAATGGAAGCCTTACAATAGGATGTCCTACAATACTTTTTGCAGATGTCATACTTTTCACTAATCTCTATTAGCCTGTATACTCCAACTATCCCTGCATCCTCTAGTGGGATTTTTAACCTTTTACAAGTAGCATGAACAAATTGTCTATGTAACATCATAGCAATTTGCTTTTTGATTCTTGTCACCTGATGTCACGAGTACTTTTCTAGGGCTCTCATGAGAAACATCAAGTTTTGTTAAGAGGATACGATAACATGACTGGGTGAACTGCAGATCCACTGGCTTTCCAAAAATAATTGCTTTCTCATGCTCCATCTCAAGTTTCATTTGTGCAATTTTTCACTGAAGCTTTACTCAACAGCGTAGCCCACTGCAGACTGCAGCAGTATTGATAAAATGGCTTACTCCAGCTATTTGACAAGGGATAACAACTCTCTTTGGTGACTTCAGTATGTTGTCATCACCAAACACTAAAGCAAGTAGAACTTTTATATCCCATAACCTTCCATTAATCCTCTCTACTTCATGAATCAGGATAACCTGTTGACCAATCCGTTGAAGAACTAGCACATGGTACTACACAGTTAAACAAGTCTGTGGCTAACACAATCACCACAGGGGTAAAATTCCTTGCGACAAGTACAATTCAGATTCATCATTATCTTCGTCCTCTTCCTCAGAATTCTCTTCGTCATATGTCATTTTGAGGACCCTCTCACTTTTGGCAGTTCACCGCATTCGAATCACAGCTGAAGCACCTATTCCCTGATCCTTGGGCAATCCTGGGATTCATCACCACATTATTGCTGTTACAATTCTGCCTTCTGTTGTAATAGCCAGATCTGCTAAAGGTGCTTTCGTTCTCATTCTGCCTGTCTTTAATCCTTCCGATGTATTAATGCCTGCATCTGGTATCTGGACTATTTCAAAATCTGGCAATCATTGAGTCTTCTATTCTTTGTGCCAGCACAGAAATGTCTCATTTGCTGCACTAAGGCTGAAGTAAATAACTGCTTCCCCCAGGAACTTTAAGGCAGCAGACATCTGAGCTAACAGGGTCTCCCTCTCGGAGAGCTGAACACCAGTTAGAACTAGTTGCCTGTCCATGCGAGACACCTTAGCACAATCCAGTAATTTAAAAGCTAATACCAACCCTCGGATCCCCAAATTGAATTGTCAATCTTTTGTAAAGTCTGTTAAAATCCATGACATCATCTTCTATGTAATTACCGACGATTCTCCAAAATAAATTAAATTCTGACTATTCCTCATAGGCATCTGCCAAATCATCTTTCTTGTAAATTCAATTCAAGGACTCTAATAGAATGTACAAATCTTCATCTCTATCCAACCGACAGGCATCCAGCTCACAAAATAACTTACTTCTGATAGGAAGTGACAACGCCAATGTCATACCTTGTTTCTTCTTTGGTGGAAATGTAACCTGTGTCCACATATTCACTTCATTCTTCCACTGATCATATGGTTCAGACTCAGAACACTGGAGGGTAATCAGACCCCAACAATTTACACTTTCCTTTGATCATTTCCCACAATGACCACTAGGATTTTAGCTGTCAGAAGAAAAATTTCTTAGTTTCCAACATTCACCTTTAGATAACCATTCGTTGCTACCATGTTTTTTCCAGGTGGCGAAGGATAGAACTGGTGTAATCTTTACACACTTTTATAAGCATTTTTTTTTACAGAGATACACATTCCAAACATCCACTTCCTAACCTAAGAACCAAAGCTTTGGTCTGATGGAACACAAGTAAATCCCCCATTAATGCCCACCGCCTGCACACAAGGAAACACAATTAAATACAATTAACACCACTTGCATTTCCTTGGCTCAAATTCCTTATGCATAAAGTGGTGATAAATCACAAACCAACAGGTAGGAATGTACCAATAAAACATGACGAAAGCAGCCAGATAAGCTTCCAATAAGGAACTACGAAGGACATACAAAAACAAGTCACCACGCACAAACAATGAGTAGAACCTGTCAATAAAGGAATGGAGTTTCAAACTAATCACTTCAAATATCTTTTGCAAATCCTTTTGGTCACCATTTAGGAGTCTCCACCAACCTTATTAGTGGAAATGTCATAACATAAAGTAATTGAAGCATAACCAAATTTACTAGAGGTAATGAAACTTACCGAAATAACAACTGATAACAGTATTTGTCTGCAATGATGTTTTCCAGTGGGGGACTGGTGATTATGCGAGAAGCCACAATCTGGAATCCATTTGGCTTGCTAACCCCCGTCATTGTCAGCTGAGGAGACTCAAGGCAGCAGGCTACAGATGCGCACTCATTTGTGCAGACAGCTTTCAGAAGTTTTTTTTAAGACTGACAGGAGGCTTTTCACAATGTGGGCCATGATGTGCTTTTTTTTTTACAACCTGTCTCCTCCACTCTTGTGCAACAGCGGAAAATCATTGAGAACCTTCCCCAAGGAAGCCGTTCTTGAGTGCAGTGAAAGTAGCTGGAATTGCATTTTCTTTTGGTATAAATGATCCTTCCAAAACTAGGTCAGCTATATAAGATGGCCACTAATAAATCCAACAGGAATTTCAGGAAAAACTCTTACTCAAGGGTGTCGTTTGAAAATAGGAATTTGCTTCTGCAAGGAGTAGTTTGAGGTGAATAGCATAGATACACTGAAGGGGAAGCAAGATAAGCAGATGAGGGAGAGGGGAACTGAAGGATAAGCAGATTGGGTTAGAAGTAGTAGAAAGAGAGGCAGCTAGTGTGGAGCATGAATAATAATACATACCACATGAACTTGTTTCTGGACTGTAAATTGTATAAGGTAAAGCACAGACTCTCCAACTGTTCTTGAAGTAATTTAGAAAGCAGAGACAAATCTAACACGCACCGATAACAGCTCAGATATTGTGCCTTAAAAGCATTAAAAAGAGAAAGATAGTCCCTTTATACTTGTTATCTAACCTTGATATGCTGGCCTCTCCCTGAGGGCAGGAACCAAGGACTTATAAGCCACAATGATCTTCTACTTGACCTCAAAATATGTCCACTTAAACCACTTCCCCACCTAATCAGCTCCCTTTAGGGGCAGGCCATATTAAACACAGCAGTTGTATCACAAACATGCTCCAGACTATAGTTTACTTGTAAACAATGTCACAGCAGGTAAACTATGATACTGATAATGTCACTGGTCCTACATCCTTCCCTGTGCTTCTTTTTGCATAGCATCATAAGTTAGCTCCCCCGTCATGTTAGTGTGAGATCTAGATAATGTACCTGTATCAGCCGTGTTTGGGTTGAAGACAGTGTTGGTGTAAGTGACAAACTGGAGCTGACGGTTCAGGTTGTCCACTTGAGAGCTCGAGAGAGACAGGTGCATCTCCCCTTCACCTTTGACCTTGACCCCATCGACCTCTGCCGCCACATCAAAGGTTCCCAAATTCGCTGTTAGATTGACCTAGAAAACAAGAGACCGACTGAATAAAGCGGATGCTGAGGCAAAGTGCATCTCAAAGGCCTGCATGCCGCATCACAGACTGGCACCCCGTGGGTTAACTCCTGTGATATGCCACAAGTTAAGCTCCTGGTCTTCACCGTGCCCTGGAGGAGGGGCTGAGACCCTTTCCCAGCGTCTTTTGTGAGCCTCTTGAAGATTCAAAGCAATGACAATGGAAAGCTGGGAGGCCACATCCCTTCTCAAGCCTAGAACGATGCGAGGCAGGGTACCCAAGCAAAGGGAGAAGGGTAAAAAGTAGCTGTGTTTTGAGCCTGCCTGGTAGGGGTGGGGAAGTTATGGCTGAAGTGTGAGCCACATGATATCAACTGATATTATCAAAGTTTCACATCTCAGATAGTTACATCTTGGGAAGATGTGAGCAGATAAGTCGCTTGCTTAAGATGGCTTGCAGTTCCTGGAAAAACTCAGGTCTGGCAGCATCAGCAGAGGAGAGCACAGTTGACATTTCGAGTCCTCATGACCCTTCATGAGGACTCAAAACGTCAACTGTGCTCTCCTCCGCCGATGCTGCCAGACCTGCTGAGTTTTTCTAGGTATTGCTGTTTCTGTTTTTGTTTTGGATTTCCAGCATCCGCAGTTTTTTGCTTTTATATTTAGGCTTGCAGTTCCTGTTTGCTAAAGGAATTGAGAGTGGAGATAGCAGGAGGACTTTCAATGACCTTTCAATCTTCCTTTAATATGGGAGAGGTGCGAGAGAATTGGAGTGCAGCAAATGTGACACCCTTATTCAACAAAGGGTATAAGGACAGTCCTAGTAACTACAAGCTAGTTAATTTAACATTAGTGATGAGTAAGGTTTTAGAAACAATATTCAGGGGGGAAAAAAAAATCAATAGCTACTTGGAGAGGTTTGAGTTAATTAAGGAGAGCCAGCATGGATTTGTAAAAGCCAGAGTGTTTGACTAACATAATTGAATTTTTGATGAAGTAACAGAGAAGGTTGATGAAGGGAATACAGTGGTTGTTGTCTACATGGATTTTAAGAAAAGTGTTTGACAAAGTGACACATAAAAGGCCGTTTAACAAAAGTGGGGCTCATGGAACAGGAGGGTGAGTCAACTTGGATAAAAAAATTGGCTTCAGGACAGAAAACAGCAAGTGGTGGTAGATGGTTGTTTTTCAGACTGGAGGATAGTATACAGTGCTGTTCCCCGTGCATTAGGGCCACTGTTTTTTTTATGTATATAAATTACTTGGATATTGGAGGCGTGACGAACAGTGAGGATGATATTAATCGACTGCAACAGGAGATAGACAGGTCAGTAGCATGGGCAGAACGGGCAGGTGGAATTTAATACAGAGAAGTGTGAGGTGATTCAGTTTGGCAGAAGGGATAAGAGGCAATAGAAATTTAACAGACCAGTTTCTAAAGAGTGTGGAGGGACAGAAGAGCCTGGGGGTTCATGTGCATAGATCTTTGAAGAGGGCAGGACATATTGGGAGAGTGGTTAGCAAAGCATTTGGAATCTTGGGTTTTATAGAGGCATTGAGGACAAAAGCTGGGGAGTTATGTTGAACATTTCTAAAGCCCCAATTAGGTTACAACTAGAGTATCATGTCCTGTTGTGGCCACCACACTTTAGGAAGGATGTGAGGGTCCTTGAGAGGGTGCAGAGGAGATTTACCAGAATGGTTCCAGGGATGCGGGATTTTAGCTACAAGGTTAGGCTGGAGAAGCTGGGGTTGTTCTCCTTGGAGCAAAGGAGATTGAGGGGAGATTTGATAGAGGTGGACAAGACAGGCTCAGATAAAGGTAGACAAAGAAAAGCTGTTCCCTTTGACTGATGGTACAGGGACTATGCGATCTAGATTTAAAGTTTTTGGGCAAGCGATGTGGGGGAATTTGAGCAAGACTTTTTTTAAAAAAGAGCAAACGGTAATGACCTAGAACTTGCTGCCTACAAGGCTGGTGGAAGCGGAGATGTTCAATGTCTTAAAAGGAAATTGGATGGGCACTTAAGGGAAATAAACTTGCAGGGCTATGGGGATAGAGTGGGGGGAATGGGACTGACTCGATTGCTGTACGGAGAGCTGGTATGGACTCGATGGGCTGAATGGCCTCCTGTGCCATAATAGCTTTGTGACTTAAGGGAATCATAGAGCCCCACACCTCAAAAACGTCTCATATCCATTGGGCAAGAATGAGCGATTGGCTGAATCAGTGATTTGTCTGACTAATGTCATGAGAACATAAGAAATAGAAGCAGGAGGAGACCGTTCCAGCCCCTTGAGCCTGCTCCACTATTCAATATGATCATGGCTGATCTTTTGCCTCAACTCCACTTTCCCGCCCGCTCCCCATATCCCTTGATTCCCTGACACCCCAAAAATCTGTCCATCTCATCCTTGAATATATTTGATGGAGCATCCGGGGTAGAGAATTCCAAAGATTCGGAAAAGCTACGAAATTGAACAAAGTCAATAAACTCTCAGTAAAGAAAAGCTTTGTGCTTGGTTTTGACTTCAAATGGCTTGGATTCCATTAACAAATAGAATCTTCATTTGTGAAATATCACCTCATAATTTAACTGGCTTTAGGGGCACAATTTCACACAAGTCCAGCAGTATAACTACAACATAATTTTAAAAAATACCTCCTCAGGCTGCCTTCACTACTTAACATTTGGAAAACAGTTTGCTTATTTCACAGCCTCCCTAACAGCACTGTAGGTGTACCTACACATCGACTGCAGTGGTTCAAGAAGGCAGCTCACCACCACCTTAAGGGCAATTAGGGACGGGCAATAAATGCTGGCCTAGCCAGCGAAGCCCACATCCTCTGAATGAATAAGTTTAAAAAAAAACACCTAACATGGCAATTCAAAGAAACCTATGTGGTTTGGGGTGCCTCATATACACGTGATAAGATGAGAAATAAAGGTAAACTGTTTATCTGGTTAGAACAGAACCAAGTGTTCCACGAATTCTTCACAAGCAATATAAAACTTAATGGAACTTCACTGCACAGAACTCGGTGTTGCTAGACACAACTCACTGCCACCAGTTGAAGTCAGTGCTGTTAGGGGTTAATCGCACTGAACAGCTATCAGTCTCAAATGGGTACGTGTAGGTGCAGGTGTAGTGAGGCCAGCAGGGAGTAAAGGGCAAGTGAAAATTAGTGAAGTCAAGGGTGATTTATTGCAGAAGAACGTAAAGGACGAACCAGCAATGCAACATTTTTTTTTTTATATACCTTGGGGGAAAAAATAAAGTCACCGACTGAGATTTAAGCATTGAAATTAGCATTGAGGCAATATCATTGCCATAACTTACATTTATGTAGCAACCTTTTAATGTAGTAAAACATCCCAAAGACGATTCACAACGTCTGTGAACATATTGGGACACTGAGCCGCATAAGGAGATAGGGGATCAGATTACCATAGAGGTAGGGTTTAAGGAGAGTCTTAAAAGATGAAAGTAAGGCAAAGAGGTGTAGGGAGGGAATTCCAGAGCTTGGGGTCTAGATAACTGAAGACATGGCCACTGATGGTGGCACGATTACATTAGAGGGTGCGTCATGAAACTATAATAATTTTCATATTATTAATGCGGTTTATTGCAAAGTAGATTTATGGGTGTGAATGTAGATGGTTCTGTCTGTGTGATTTAATTAAATAGAGTCAGATAGGCTGCAAGCTCGAAATTATCAAAAGTAGTTAAGGATGAAAGACATTTGAAATGCTAAAAATTATCAAAAGAAGTTAAGGGTAAAACACATTTGAAATGCTAATGGGTAAACATGGATGAGGTCTTAGCATGCAGGGTGTGAAGGAAATTTGCATCTTCAGATAGTGAAGGAATTGTTTGGGTTTCAAAGGGATGGTAGTGTGTTTACAGCTAACAAGATAAATAGGGCAAGGTTATTATGTTTATTTTTCCCGAAAGGTACTGACCATATTGGCAACATGAAAGATTTTTATATTATGGGAAAAGTACATTTCCAAAGACATATAGAACAATGGAATTTACAGATTAAAGAGGGAGAGAAATATATATAAAAGAAGGAAGGTGATGTTGTGGGGCCATACAGGAGCTAACAGGAGTGTGTGTGACAGCCTTGGGGAAGCCTCCAGCCATGTTTGCTAAAGTCTGCTGTGTCCAGTAACTAAAGTTGGAGAAAAGCCTTTAGAATTCCACTGTAGAGTGGGTGCTGTGGTAAATTTACTGGCTTGTTATTTAAATTTAAAATCTATTTGGACTGTTGCCTTAAAGGGGGGGGAGTTAGGTTAATTAGGAATTTTGGGCTTTGTTATAATATTAAGTAACTGTAGTCTTATGTGTGAGCTTGAAATCTTTTCTTTTGTTAATACATGTTTTAATTTCATTTTTAAAATCTCTAAAGCTGTTAGCGGACTCATCACTTCTGAATTCAGTGCACACGTCTCGTAATAAACACAAATTGCAAAACCATCTTGATAGCGTAGCCAAGTTTCCCTTATGGATCTGGTCCACCTGGTGCGCACTACCTGCCACATCATAACACATGCGCAAGAGGCCAGAATTAGAGGAGTGCAGAAATATTAGAGGGTTACAGGGGTAGAGGTGGTTATAGAAATAGGGAGCGACAAGGTGACAGGGGCAATTTGAACACAAGGACGAAAATTCTGGTGTTGCCAGATCAGGAGCTCATGTAGGTAAGTGAGTACAGAGGTGATGGGTGAGCAGAACCTGGTGCAAGTTTGGATAAGGGGAGCAGAAATTTAGATGAGCTCAAGTTTACAAAGGAGTGGGCTGCTCCTCTCTCTGCTCTTATCATGGAAGCACGAGCCCAAATGTAATAGAGCCCTCACATGGCCTGTTTTCAGTCAAACATATCGCCCTAATCCGTTCCTTCCACTGCCTGATTAACAGCTGGATTATCAGGAATATCGAGGATATTATTAGCAATGAAAAACAGCTCTAGCCGCTCCACATACATACCAAAAGACTCTCAGTCCCAGCTATATTTTCCCAGTTGTCCAATAATACCTGTTGATGCAGCCATCTTTGAAGGTCAGCCCACCCACGTGTATAAACAGCCTTTTCACGAATACCGGATAATTAAAACTATTTCTCAGTAAAAAAAATCTCAGTTCCTCTACTGGTTTGCTGGTAGCTTCTCTAACTCAAATTTGTTCGGCTAGAGAACCAATCTCGCCTCGTTGCCAGACTGTGATACCTTTGTAGGACAGAAAAGAGACTGCGTGCAGCACAAGTTCAAAGTACCCAAATAAAACTAATTTACACACACACAAACGGCCACAAGAGGATGTTATTACTACTGCATACAATTGTAGAACAGCACCAGGTCGATCAAAGGTCGCTCGAGACCTATACGATCAGAAGCACAAGAAACGTCCAATGGAAATTCGCATGGCATGATAGCCAAGTAGCGTCTAATGGAGCTCTGATAAGCGTGGAGATTGACACAGAGACATCAGTCAGCGTGGTTCCTGAATTGCTATACTGTCAAAAGTTGAGTCAGGATCAACCGGAGAGATGACACGTAGAATTACAAAGTTGTGGAGGAGCAAAAATACCCACAACGAGAAGTGTGTTAGTTCCAGTCACGTACAAGGAGCAATGTGCAAAATTGCCCATTGTTGTAGTGAAGGGTGAAAAACCAGCCTTACTAGGAAGAAACTGGTTAGCAGCACTCAAGTTAAATTGGAACGAGCTTTATCACATCGAAGGAAAATTCGCAACACAAGACAACAGGAGTTTCGTGAAACCAGCAAACCGATTCAAGGATATGAGACCAATGTATGAGTTCGGAGGAACACAGGCCAGTTCATTGCAGGCCTTGCCCAGCACCCTATGCTCCAAAACAGAAAGCAGAACAAGGACTGAAAAGCTCGAGACTGAGAACATTGGCCCAGATCTTCTGGTCTCCAGATCGACCCAAGATGTGCGTCGGGACCCTGCGGAAGTCCTGATGCATTGACCAGCGAGGGAATTACCTGAGAAGTTGGAACTCCGATCGGCAATTCCCCTGTTGCCCAGGATCTTCCATGAAAGTCTCCAACTCCGATCTAGAGTCCAATCTACTTAACTGAACAGTTACCCAGAAAATGTCAAGAGAGAAAAATCCTAGTCTAGCGCCTGGGTAACTACAAAACTGACCCCCCAAATCACTCATACTGACGCCCCTTCCACCCACCCCCCCCCCAACCCGACTGCTCCTTCAACCCCCAAACAACCCCCTGACCCATCACTCAACTACCCTTCCAAATCGACTATCCCCGACCTGACCACTTCTCCTGACCCGACTACCCGCTTATGCACGCCCATCCTACCCATTCACCCACTCAACCATTCGCCAGCATTCTCACTGGACATTTAAACTTATCTGATGGCAGCTAGCGCTATAAGGAGGGGGTGCGTCCTGCCTTCTCTACAAATTCTCAGGGGGACACTGCACTCCACATTTCTGAAGAAGCCGGGCTCAGAGGACCCGGCCAGGAATGTGGAGCTGTGCCAGGGTGCAGAGAAGTAGCTGGAATGGCAACCTGATGGGTGATTGCCGCTTCATGGAAGATACAGGCCAATATCTTGGCCTACAGTCTACAGTCGAACAGAGTAATTGGGCTACTCCCATAATGGTGGCGTAAAATATGTGGGGGTTATAAGGCAATTGTAAATCAGGTACTGGAACATAATCTTTTCATAATTTTAAAGGTCACCCCTCAGCCTTCTCGTTTCTAAAGTGTTCTAGCTTGTTCAATATTCCCTGATAGGCATCACCTCAGTTCTGGTTGTGACCGATTGTAAAGTCTCAGGTGGCTCTGATTTGCACCATTGGATTTGGTGGGCAGAGTGGGGCACGGGGCAGGTCTCCATGGTGCTGGAGCCCTAGTCCCTGCTTTTATATTGCAAGACAGAAAGGCAGCCAACTGATTTATTGGAGCCCGTCAGCTCCTTTAAGAGCCATGAATAGCTTATTTCCCAGCTGACGTTCTACTGGCCATTGTGTGTGTTCTGCTTCAGGGGGCCCCATTCAGGAACATTTGTGGAGATGTGCAGAAAGCAACAGAATGGCTAAATTTCCCATGGTTCAAGGAGGCATAGACTGAGTGGCCAGTTGTACCCCATTCTTCAATCATGTCACCCGTGTATTCCATGCCCTATAATATCAAACCAACGGGTGACATTCCCGATCCCAAAAAGAAAAAAAAATGAATCCCCCTTTACCCCTTCCATCATTTTCCTGCTTGAATTGCTGCCCAAACAAAAACAAACTAGGCTTGCATTTATATAGCACCTTTCACATCTTCAGGATATCCTGAAGGGCTATCCATCCAATGAAGGGTTTTTGAGGTGTAGTCATTGCTGTAATATAGAAAATGCGACAGCCAATTTGCGCACAGCAAGCTCCCACAAACAGCAACATGAGATTGACCAGATAACCTGTTGTTTGTGATGTTGGTTTTGGGGTAAATATTGGCCAGGACACCAAGGAGAACTCCCCTGCTCTTCTTCAAAATAGTGCCACGGGATCCTTTACATCTACTTGAGCAGACAGATGGGGCCTTGGTTTAATGTCTAACTTGAAAGGCAGCACTTGTGACAGCACAGCACCCCCTCAGTACCGCAGTGGAGAGTCAGCCTTGATGTTTTACACCCAATTTAAACACGAAATACTGATGACATGAGTTGGGAGCGTGGGGAGAGGGGAAAGTGCTAAGAAGAAGCAATGGTGCTGGGGAGCAGATTGATCTCACAAGCCTACAGACAGTGGACGTTATAAGATTGCTGATACAGCTTAGGTTAGTAATGGGTTAATACCACACGGGCTATTTTGCCCCTCAAATAGCATAGGTCAAGTAGGTTGCATACATATAGCCCTCTGTTATTGCATCACAGTATTCAACTGTTAAGACTTACAAAGAAACAAGTGATGGAACCTATTTTAATAAACAGTAGCCTCCGTGCAGAGTCAAATGAGAATATGTTTGACTATTTCAAGTGATTGGTTGTAAATATCTTACCCGATACAGGTTCCTAGATTGGGCTTGTAAACTTAAACCTGTAAAAAGGGAAGTGCAAAAATGTTAAGAGTAAAGTCTCATTTTGCTCCACATTCATTTCTTAAACATCTGTCCTTGGGAAGTGGGCAACGCTTGGGCTAGGCCACATTTATTGCCCATTCCTAGTTGAGGGCATTGAGAGCCAATCGTGTTGCTATGGGATTGGAGTCGTGTGTAGGCTAGACCGGGTAAGGACTGCAGCTTCCCTTCCCTGAAGGACAATCAGTGAACCAGTTGGGTTTTTCTAAACAGTCCAACAGCCTCGAGACCACTTTTCCTGATTCCAGGCCGGAAGTGACAAAAACTAATCAAATTCAAAATTCACAACCTGTTGTGGTGGGGTTCAAACTCTCAACCTCTTGGCACAAATCACAAGAAAATTACAGACAATAAAAACCACTCAACTCGTTTTATAGTCAAGTACCCGAACCACCATGAGCAGTAATCATGTTGGTATTGTGCTAAGATTTGTGGAATTCATCAAATTATTTATTTCAAAAGGATCACGAGTATAATAACAACCTGAATTATTAGGCTCGAAACATTTGCTGTGCCCAAGCAATTAGCGAGTTTGATGCTTGTTAGTATTTCTCAGTTAGTCTTTGACACTCATGAAATTTTGTATCAGATCTCCAATTTCTATTAAACTGAATTCCACCTATTTCAATAAAACACCTTATCTTATACATCCATGGCTCAGTGGTAACACTCTTGCCTCTGAGCCAGAAGTTGTAGGTTCAAATCCCACTGCAAGACTTGAGTGCAAAATCTACATTGACACTGCTGAGGGAGTGCTGCACAGTTGGAGGGGCCATCTTTCAGATAAGCTGTTAAACCTAGGTCCCCATCTGCCCTTGTATAAGATCCCATGGCACTATATTGAAGTAGAACAGGAGAGTTCTCCCTGGCATCCTGGCCAATATTTATCCTTTGACCAATATCATGGTAAACAGATGACTTGGTCATTATCATGTTTCAGTTTGTGGGAGCTTGCTGTGCACAAATTGGCTGCTGCATTTCCTACATTACAACAGTGACCATACTTCAAAAATAGTTCATTGGGCTATAGAGCACTTTGGGACAGCCTTTGATTGTGAAAGGTGCTACAACTATGCAGGTTCTTTCTTTACATTTATCACAAAAATGGGAGAAGCATACTCTGCTGCTGCTAGTCTGATTCAGCTCCAGGTGCTTTTAAATGGGAACAAAAACAAAAATATCTGGAAAAACTCAGCAGGTCTGACAGCATCTGCGGAGAGAGGTACAGTTAACGTTTCGAGTCCGAATGATTCTTCATCAGAACTAGAAGAGTCATTCGGACTCGAAACATTAATTGTATCTCTCTCCGCAGACGCGGTCAGACCTGTTGAGTTTTCCAGGTACTTTTGTTTTTGTTCTAGATTTCCAGCATCCGCAGTATTTTGCTTTTATCTTAGTTTTTAAATGGGATCTGTCTTGTATATAACTCTTCATGGCAGTCTCCAAAAGAAAGCTGTGCACTTTAACACATGCTCTATGGAATGGCACTAATCCAGTTTATTAAATAAATATAGGGATTCCTGGAAAATGGCATGAACCTTCTCTAGTTATTAGGCGTGCAAGGAACAGGAGGGGCCCATTCAGTCCTGAGCCTGTTACACAGGAACAGGAGGCCATTCAGCCTCTTGAGTCTGTTACATAGGAACAGGAGGCCATTCAGCCCTTTGAGCCTGTTACACAGGAACAGGAGGCCATTCAGCCCTTTGAGCCTGTTACACAGGAACAGGAGGCCATTCAGCCCTTTGAGCCTGTTACACAGGAACAGGAGGGGGCCATTCAGCCCCTTGAGCCTGTTACATAGGAACAGGAAGAAGCTCATTCAGCCCCTCAAGCCTGTTATACAGGAATAGGAGGGGGCCATTCAGCCCCTTTGAGCCTGTTACATAGGAACAGGAGGCCATTCAGCCCCTTGAACCCATTACACAGGAACGGGAAGAAGCCCCTTGAGCCTGTTACGTGGGAACAGAAAGAGGCACTACAGTTCTCTCGAGGCTGTTACACAGGAACAGATGGAGGCCATTCAACCCCTTGGGCAGGTTATACAGGAATAGCAGGCGGCCATTCAGCCCCTCACACATATTCCAACATTCAGTAAGAACGTGACTGATGTGCACCTTATCTCCATTCATCTACTCAGTTCCATATACTTCAATACTCCTACCCAACAAAAATCTAGCAATCACAATCCCGAAGGTTATTATACATATCTTTGTAACAGTTCGCATTAGTTCCTGACCTGGGATCACGATGGTTTTTAGAGGCCGCACTTGCAGCCCTTGCGTGGGGTACTCCAAAGGTGTGTTGGCTTTGGCAATGATCATCACATCAGCAGGGGAATGTGACCTGTGGCAGAGATCAGAGAAAGCAACAGAGCAGGAGGCATTCAGAAAAGAAAATTAACTTTATCTGTTGAATAATCCCAATCGAGGTGTAGCTGCAGACAAATTAAACACAAAAGGCCTGTTGGTGTTCGAGCGATCTAGTGTTACATCTCTACAACAAAGATGGCCGCAGCAGAGAACAACTGTGTATCTCTAAGATTACATGCACACCACTATTTGAAAGTTGTGATAACCACTTCCAATTCTCAGCTGAAACAAAAACAGAAAATGCTGGAAAAACTCAGCAGGCCTGACAGCGTCTGTGGAGAGAAAGACAGAGTTAACGTTTCGAGTCCATGTGACTCTTCTTCAGAGGAAGAGGACCCTTCTCTAAAGAAGAGTCATACAGACTCGAAACGTTAACCCTGTTTCTCTCGCCACAGACGCTGCCAGACCTGCTGAGTTTTTCCAGCATTTTCTGTTTTTGTTTCAGATTTCCAGCATCCGCAGTATTTTGCTTTTATTTCAGTTCTTCGCTGCTGGACTGCCCCTGGTGGTGGGGAAAGTTGGGATGGTGCATAGCTTGGAATGCTCCATTGCTCGGCTATCTGGATCGCTCCACCATTGGTGGCCACGCCCTCAGCTGCCAATTCTCTTAAGTTCTGTAATTCCCTCCCTAAACCTCTCCGCCTCGCTACATCTCTCTCCTTTAAAACGCTGCTTAAAACCTGCCTCTAGCTAAGCTTCTGGTCATCAGATCTAATATCCAAGTTGCTGTTATTGTGCGGCCAATATGCTCACGGCCATATAGGCTGGCAGCCCAGTCACCTCTGGATGCCCTGGGGAGAATCCTGTTTCTTGATACTTCCAAAATCAGTAGTGCGGCAGTCAATCAGAGTTAAAGAAGCGGGGGCGTCATCAGCAACAGTTTGAGAGACTGTGGTGTTGGGAGGAGCATTCCTACTTCACCCAGCAACACATTCAGTGAAATATACTTTTTGAAGGTAGCCTCCAACAGTTCCATTAAAGGATCCCCAGTTAGATCACACGTCAATTTGGCTATCCTGAACACAGCAAGCCTGGCGCTCAACAGGTCCTGAAATAGGCTTTAACTCCTTATTTATACTGGCTAGGGGCCTAGTGCCCGTCTCAGGCACAAGCCCTGGATGCCCAAGCTGGAGCCTCTGTCAATATGGCAGGTCGGAATGGGCACTTGTTGGTGTGGAACGAGCATGTGCTGGCTGCCAGCCAGGACAGATGTTTACGCACCCAATGCATGCCTGGAAAACAGGCGTAGCATCAATGAATTCTGAGGCGTTGGCACTTTCAGGACCACATACCTCTGTAGAAAATGCTGGTACTCCTGCTCCCTTCTTTTCTTCAACTCCTCCCGTTCTACTTCTTTGAAGACCTGTTCAAACTGATGGACAGAAACTTGATGGAAAAGATGCTTGGTGAATGGCAGGTTTATCATGGGCTCCTCTTTCTCACATCGGCAGCCATTCTTTGGAAGTAGCCTAAGGGTAAAGAATTCTACATTACCAAAATTTACTACTGGTGACTCAAAGGTAGGACACATCAGATTTCACATATTGGATACCTCATAACTCACATTTTGGCTACCACTATCAGCTTGCGAAACCCAAGCTACTCAAGGGCTCAAAATTAATTAGGGCAATCACTCGGAAATTTAATAATTTACATCTCTTCCACAGTTACTGTAAGAAGGTTCTGTACTGATAGATCGCGTTGGTCCAATGATTGAACATTTTACCAGTGAGACGAAATGCTGAATTTCTGAATGCTATAAGGGTCCTAAGGGAAATGAGTTTTGGGACAGATGTGACCCAGTCCGACAATAGCTTCAACCTCCCCTTGCTTTTTCTTTCCAATCACTTCAATTTTTTAAATATATTCTGGATGATTATTAGGAAAGGATGGAAAATCATTGATATTTATATCCTTTCAAGACTAAAGTAAGAGCTGCCCTAAGAGATTATACAAGACACCATAAACTGATGCATGTGGGCGTGAGATAGAGGACGAGATGGAAGAAAATCAATCACAATATTTCTTTCCTCCTTCTACCCCAGCAGTACAGGAGCCAATATATCCAGAGGAATATCTATCACGTTTTATATCCTTTCTTATAATCATCCATCCTGTTGCCAACCAGATTTATCATCCATCCTGTTGCCAACCAGATTTATCCAACTCCTTCTTGAAAGTGTTAATCATCACAGCCTTACTAGCTGTATGGGGTGGATTATACACAGAGGGCAGGATCCCCACAGCCCAGCATAAGAGTTGGGGGTGAGCCTGCCTCCACTCGCCCTGCTCTCATTTTTCGGGTGATGGCCCTTTAATTAGTATGAGGCGGGATTTCTATCCATCTCCAGGGGGATGTCCCACTTCAGAGTTGCCTGCCAATCAGACCTTATATCCTAACTCGGCCTGCTTGTGCTGTCAGCCTTAGGCAACCCAAGCCAGTTGCTCCAAATGATATCACCAGCTGTACTAGGTGTTTAAGGAAAACTAGGCAAAACAAGATGGGAAGGAATAAGCTCGCTTGCTGGACTTCCAAGGATCAAAGGGAAGATTAATTCTTTCAATGATTTGTAAGATGCAAAACTGATTTTGTTTTCTTTTAAATTAAAACATCTAGACAATAGATGATCAGAATCAAAGGTCAGTACTGTCAAGGAGGCTTTTGCTGGTGAATGAGTTACAGTGGAGCGAAGGCTCACCTGCTAAAGGTACATGGCATCTATCACTGAAGCAGGAAAGAGGGAACTCACCCAGCCACTATCTCTTTCACTTTGAAGGATATGTGGGCATATTTCTCAGAAGGCTCCCAAAGTCCATGCTCCAGAACGTTCTCTGATATCCCAGGAATTCGATACATCACATCCACAACACGGTAAGGTTTCAGCGACCAGAGACAAAGGAAGAAAACTCCCAGAGGCAAAGTCACAAGCAAAAGGCAGCAAAGGGGCTTCCTGACTGGACGCATGCTAGGAGCAAGGAAAAAAAAAGTAATTCTTTTTATATTTTTAATGAGCTATTTCTTTGAAATGTCTTTACAAGTCAATTAACAAATTCTCTGGAGTTCACCTAACAATTGAATTTTGCATTGCAATGTCACCATCGGGCAGTTATTCAGTGAAAGTTGTGTAGGTTATTGAGGGGAAATGATAAAGAGCTCCATCAGTAACTCATTTGGCCCAGGGCAGTACTAAACTACTCAGGCCAAGCAGATACCAGGATTGATTCCCATTCTGTTCACGTCTCAGTCATTAAGGGAAGAAATGTAGCGCAATTGACCTCATCACTTTTCACCATTTTGCTCACTTCTGCTAATATCTCTGTGACTCAACGTCAAGTTTGGTTTGATAGTCGCTCCTGTGAAGCGCTTTGGGATATTTTACTGCATTATATAAATGAAAATTGTAGCAGAATTCATTGCCGCTGCACCCCAGACTCTCTGTCTTAAACAGCATCCGGGAAAGGAAGAGAAGTAGAAATCGAAGGGAGCTCCGATTTAAATGAAGCTGGGATTGGTTTCCTCAGAGCAGGCAGAGAAAAGATTTGGTAGAGGGGTTCAAAATCATCTGGACAGAATAGATCAGGAGAAACTGTTCCCATTGGTGTAAGGCTCGAGAACCAGGGGGCACCGATTTAAGGGGATTGATTAGCGAAAGAACCAAAGGCAACATGAGGAAAAACTTTTTCACCCAGCGAGCAGTTAGGATCTGGAATGCACCGCCTGAGAGTGTGGCAGAGGCAGATTCAATCGAGCCTTTCAAAAGGGAATTGGATCATTATCTGAAGGGAAAACAAATTGCAGGGCTACAGGGAAAGGCAGGGGAGTGGAACTAGCTGAGCTGCTCTCACAGAGAGCTGGCATGGACACGATAGACTGAATGGCCTCCTTCTGTGCTGTAACTATTCTATGATTCTGATAAGTTCCTACCAATGCAGGATCTGAGACACAGGAGAGAATAGGCATTCCACTGCAGTACCACCTCTGACTATCTCTATTTGTTTGGCTCTTAGTGGTGATTGTTGAAATAAATATGAAAGGAGCAGACAACTAGGTAGGTAGACCAGGCTTACATTACATTCATCATGCTCACAAAAGAACATTTTCAATAAATGGTGTCTGCCCACTACATCTACAATTTATGGGTGACAGGTCTTACAAAATAAAGCACATACAGCATTAAAACCACGACTGACAAATACTCATTTTTGAAAGGAGACCTGATGCTTGGATCATGAACTTTGTCGAGTACAGGTGTACGAACGCACAACTGAGGAAACCACAAGTATGCTGCTCAAGCAGCTCCTAACCAGTATAACCCGAGTGCCTGGGTCAATCAAGCTGTGGCAAGTGCATTTCACCCAGAAATTGCATATTGCACACCTGGAATTGGTAAGCAGTCCACTAGTTCGCTGATGATTGCGCAATGTTCAGCACCATTCGTAACTCCTCAGGTACTAATTAGTCCATGCCCGTGTGTGGCAAGACCTAGCCAACATTCAGGTTTGAGCTCATAATTGGCAAGTAACATTTGTGCCACACAAGTGCCAGGTAATGACCTCATCTCCAACAAGAGAATCTAGCCATCACCCCTTGACATTCAATGGCATTACCATTGCTGTACCTTTTTTAAAAAAATATTCGTTCATGGGATGTGGGCATCGCTAGCTGGGCCAGCATTTATTACCCATCCCTAATTGCCCTTGAGAAGATGGTGGTGAGTTGCCTTCTTGAACCGCTGCAGTCCCTGAGATGTAGGTTAGGGAGGGAGTTCCAGGATTTTGACCCAGTGACAGTGAAGGAATGGGAATATATTTCCAAGTCAGGATGGTGAGTGGCTTGGAGGTGAACTTCCAGGTGGTGGTGTTCCCATGTGTCTGCTGCCCTTGTCCTTTGAGATGGTAGAGGTCATGGGTTTGGAAGGTGCTGCCGAAGGAGCCTTGGTGAGTTTCTGTGCTGCATCTTGTAGATGGTACACACTGCTGCCACTGTGCGTCGGTGGTGCAGGGAGTGAATGTTTGCGGGTTGTGACAGGGTGTCAATCAAGTGGGCTGCTTTGTCCTGGATGGTGTGGAGCTTCTTGAGTGTTGTTGGAGCTGCACTCATCCAGGCAAGTGGAGAGTATTCCATCACACTCCTGACTTGTGCCTTGTTGATGGTGGACAGGCTTTGGGGAGTCAGGAGGTGAGTTACTCGCTGCAGGATTCCTAGCCTCTGACCTACTCTTGTAGTCACAGTATTTATATGGCTGGTCCAGTACAATTTCTGGTCAATGGTAACCCAAGGATGTTGATAGTGGGGGATTCAGTGATGGTAATGCCGTTGAATATCAAGGGGCAATGGTTAGGTTCTCTCTTTTTGGAGATGGTCATTGTCTGGCACTTGTGTGGTGCAAATGTTACTTGCCACTTATCAGCCCAAACCTGGATATTGTCCAGGTCTTGCTGCAATTGGACATGGACTGCTTCAGTATCTGAGGAGTCATGAATGGTGCTCAACACTCTGCAATCATCAGCGAACATCCCCACTTCTGACCTTATGATGGAAGGAAGGTCATTGATGAAGCAGCTGAAGATGGTTGGACCTAGGACACCACCCTGAGGAACTCCTGCAGTGATGTCCTGGAGCTGAGATGATTGACCTCCAACAACCACAACCATCTTCCTTTGTGCTGGGGGTGACTCCAACCAGTGGAGTGTTTCTACCCCCCCTCCCCCCTCCGATTCACATTGACTCCAGTTTTGCTAATGTTTCTTGAAGTTATACTCGGTCAAATGCTGCCTTGATATCAAGGGCAGTCACTCCCCCCCCCAACTATTAACATCCTGGGGGTTACCATTGACCAGAAACTGAACTGGACTAGCCATATAAATATTGTGGCTACAAGAGCAGGTCAGAGGCTAGGAATCCTGCAGCGAGTAACTCACCCCCTGACTCCCCAAAGCCTGTCCACCATCTACAAGGCACAAGTCAGGAGTATGATGGAATACTCCCCACTTGCCTGGATAAGTGCAGCTCCAACAACACTCAGGAAGCTTGACACCATCCAAGAGAGCAGCTCACTTGATTGGAACCCCTTCCAGCACCTTCAACATTCATTCCCTCCACCTCCTGTGCACAGTGGCAGCAGTGTGTGTACCATCTACAAGATGCACTGCAGCAACTCACAAAGCCTCCTTCAACAGCACCTCAGCTCCTACGTTATGGATTAATATAACCAGGTCTTCAATCCTTGGTGGATAGTTCCACTCAGCCCACCACTACACTTGTCTGAACTAGTTCATCGTCTTCCTTAGTCCACTAGTGTTGCCACTTAACTGAGAGATGAGAGAAAAACCTTCCAAACTTTCCCATGCTGTCTCTTAGAGGCTTTGTGATGAAGCCCATAGGGATAACTAAATTATATCTCCTTTTCTCCCTCCCTCACCCAAAGGCTCTGACTGCTGCTATATTCATTAGTAATAAATAGCCCCACAGTTACCAGCAACCCTTTGGTTACTTGACCAAGTGTCCAGATTTTGTGTGTCAGCCTACACAATGAGCAATCCACAACTGCAGCACAATTAATTGCACAATGATGGTTGGGCCTCAAGCAATGTTTTGTATTCATTTTTAATTGTTAAGCTTCAAATGTTCAAAAAAAAGAGAATCAGGGCATTTTAGCTAACAGCTGTCAAAACAGGTTTACAAATGCGATACTGTGGGGAAGGACTGGCAGTTCTTGAAGCAGCTTTATCTGGTTTCGCATTCAGGGTCACGTGACAAATTTGCATCCTAAATTATCACTGATTCATCAGTGCCAGTCAAATTAGATTTCCTAGTTTGTCGGTCCTCCAGCAGACCAGGCACCAGATGGTGGTCTGGCTATTCAGAATTGGAGCCAAGGGAATAAACTGCAATATCCCATTCTGCCTCATGCAGTGTAGTTCCTGCTGACAGGGAGGGCAAAGATGATTTTTAAGTGGTAGCTGGGATGCATGCAAGGGGTCATTCAGCACAGGGATTGAACGTGGGCTCTGTTCAATATGGTAGAGGGCGAGGGTTGCCAAATCTGTTGGGACTTGTGCCTGGAAATGACATGAGCTACCAACCTCCAACCACCTTGCCCCCATTCTCCAATCATTGGTCCCCCACCACAATGGCATCCAGCCTTCCCAAATTAATTGGAAAGCAAGCAGATGGTTAATTATCTGATTAGATGATGCGTGATGTGACAGTCAGTCAACCAGCCTTTTTATTCCATCACCAATATTATTATTAAATGTTAAAAAAAATAATAAAATATATGTCTCTTTCTCTTCAGGGTTGCTCACAGCAGTATCTTAGAGATTAATCTTCAATTTCTGCAGACTGCAGGACAATCCTGGAGGATTGGCAACTAGGCCGCAAAAAAAAAAACTGACAATATTCTGAAAAATAAAAAAAAAATTTATTTTTTAAACTAAATGTTAAATAAAAAAAATTTCCATTTCCTCAGCAGCCTATAGATTGGCAGCTCAGTAGAAAGGGGAATAGGCCATTGGTCCCTTCAAGCCTGCTCCGCCATTCAACAAGATCGGGTCTGATTGTGGCCTTGACACCAGTTTCTTGTCTGGCCCCCATAACCCTCAACTCGCTTGCCAATCAAAAATTTAACATTGTGGAAGAGAATTCCAAAGACCAACAACCCTTAGAGAAGAAATTCCTCCTCAACTCCATCTTAAATGGAAGGACCCCTTATTTTTCAACTGTGCCCCCCTAGTTCTAGATTCCCTCACAAGGAGAAACATTAGCTCACTATCCAACCTGTCAAGCCTGCTCAGAATATTATATGCTTCACTAAGATCACCTCTCATTCTTCTGAAATCCAATGGATACAGGCCCAACCTGATCAAACTTTCCTCATAAGCCAACCCCTTCATCTCAGGAATCAGCCGAGTGAACCTTTTTTGAATTGCTTCCAATGTAAGTCTCTCTCTCGTTAAGTAAGGAGACCAAAACTGTACACAGTGCTCCAGGCGTGGTCTCACCAATATCCTGTACAATTGTAGCAAGACTTCCCTACTTTTGTACTCCGTCCCCCTTTAAATAAAGACCAACATTCCATTTGCCTTCCTAATTACTTGCTGTACCTGTATACTATCTTTGTGTGATTCATGTAGAAGGACACCCACCCTGTACTGCAGCATTCTGCAGTCTCTCTCCATTTAAGTAATATTCTGCTTTTCTATTCTTCCTTCCACAACCTCACATTTCCTCACATTACACTCTATCTACCAAATTTTTGACAACTTACTTAACCTATCTATATCCCTTTGCAGACCCTTTGCATCCTCCTCACAATTTGCTTTCCTATCTACATTTGTATCATCAGCAAATTTGTGTACCATACAGTTGGTCCATTCATCCAAGTCATTACTATGGATAACAAACAGTTGAAGCCCCAGCACTGATCCCTGTGGCACTCCATTAGTTACAGTTTGCCAACCTGAAAATGACCCATTTATCCTGACCCTGCTTCCTGCTAGTTAGCCAACCCTCTATCCATGCTAACATATTACCCCCAGCACCATGAGTTCTTATCTTGTGCAGAGTAACCTTTTATGTTGCACCTTATTAAATGTCTCTTGGAAATCCAGATATGCTACATCTACTCACCCCCCTTTATCCAGTCTGCTCATTACATCCTCAAGGAATTCCAATCAATTTGTCAATCACTATTTCGCTTTCAACCATGCTGACTCCGCCTGATTGTATTATTATTTTCTAAATGTCCTACTACCTATTTAATCCAATGACAGATATTAGACTAACTGACCAATAGTTTCCTGCTTTTGACTCCCTCCTTTCTTGGTGGTGTTGCTTTTATGATTTTCCAATCCACTGGGGCCTTTCCAGAATTTAGGAAATTTGGAAGACTCCAACCAACCAGCATCTGCTGTGCGCTAGAACCAGCCACACTGATTTTAAGGGCGGGGGCACCAGAGTTTTCAGTGTGTGAATGATCCCATGACTGGAACTTGGCCTGGGGAACATTCCCACCCATTGGACCTGCAAGCCAATCAAGGGCAACCAGAAAATCTAGATTCAACCAGTAAGTATGACAACTTAGATGGCACCCGGGAACTTGGCAGCTAGCTAAATGAGAGAGAAGGGCAAAAAAAGGGAGAAACTGGAATTGGGGGCGGGGGGAGGAACCCAGCTGTATTCTGATAAATCTGACATGCAAGCACAGCGCCTAACAGCTTTAAAATGGGAGTTCCTGCAACGGTTCCGTTGTTAAGTGCACTTGTACCCGGTTCAATCCCTGGTCCATGCTGAAATGGTGGTTCTCAGCTTAGTCAGCAGATAGAATAGTACAATTGGCCTCAGGTTCACAGCCTCCACCCGTCACAGCCCAGTTACTACTGTTGGAATTGATAGACAAGTGCAGGGTCGAGCGAGGCACTAATGTCTTCAGGGTTCGGCTATTCTACCAACATTCAGAGCCTGAAATTGCAGAGTGGGCAAGGGCACAAAGCAGGTGGCAATGCACAATATACTAACCCAGAACTGGCACCCACCTCCGCTGGGAAATTACAATTGGAGGGCAGAGGCTGTTGCACAGATAAATCCTCTTCCCTATCACCACATTTGGGAGAGGCTTTGGGGGAGTATCTAGAGGCACACTTGGGCTAGTACAATACTAATAGACCCAGTGGGACCAGTGTAAGGAAGGCCTCAATAAAAATGGCCCTTACTGCTGCTTCAGACAATGTTTGGCAACTTTTCTTTCCTTTATCTGTTCCTTCATGAGCCCTTTTTGGGTCTTGACTGTCTCTTCTCAGGTCAGAGTGCTGCTCCAAGTTCCATTGGTAGAATTGGTAACCAGTGTCTCTGATGCACTCCTACAGGTGCACACCATCCACCTCTCTTACAGAAATGACCTATTCGCTGAAATATAGGCCAGGATCAATGTGTGTATCCGCAAACAGCCAGGATGCCAGCTCTGGTGGTGGACAGGGTTTACTCCCCAACTTCAGAGCCTCGTTGCCTGAACTATAGGAAGGATGTGATTGCACTGGAGGGGGTGCAGAGGAGATTCACTAGGATGTTGCCTGGGATGAAACATTTAAGTTATGAAGAGAGGTTGGATAGACTTGGGTTGTTTTCGTTGGAGCAGAGAAGACTAAGGGGTGACCTGATCGAGGTGTACAAGATTATGAGGGGCATGGTCAGGGTGGATAGGGAGCAGCTGTTCCCCTTAGTTGAAGGGTTAGTCACAAGGGGACATAAGTTCAAGGTGAGGGGCAGGAGGTTTGGGGGGAATGTGAGGAAAAGCTTTGTTTACTCAGAGGGTGGTGATGGTCTGGAATGCACTGCCTGGGAGGGTGGTGGAGGCGGGTTGCCTCACATCTTTTAAAAAGTACCTAGATGAGCACTTGGCACATAACATTCAAGGCTATGGGCCAAGTGCTGGTAAATGGGATTAGGTAGGTAGGTCAGGTGTTTTTATGTGTCGGTGCAGACTCGATGGGCTGAAGGGCCTCTTCTGCTCTGTGATTCTGTAACTCATGAAGAATGGCTGGGATGAGGTACCAGAGTGCAATGTTGGTTTCACCTGGGGTTGGCTTCACTGGATTGGCTGCTGCTACTATTAAGTTCCACCAATTGGCTTCATCAAGGATTGACTTCATCTGGTGTCGGCTTCAATTCATATTGGCTTCAACCAGTGTTATTGTCATGTACAGTTGATGATACCTCCTGTTGGCTTCATCTGGAGCTAGCTATACTTCCTGTTAGTTTCACCTCATGTTAGTTACCTTGAACATTGGCTTCCCTTGATATCAGTTACACGTAGCACTGACTGCAACTACTGTTCACTTCAATTAGTTTTGGCTTCACCTTGTGCTAGTTTCACCGGCATTTGGTTTCTCCTATCGTAGGCTTCATTAGTTTCACCTAGAGTCAGATTCACCTGGCATTAGCTCCAACCAGCATCGTCACCACATCCTGGTGACCTTACAAAGCACTGGCTTCACCCAGAGTTAGCTTTACCTAATGATAGTTTCAGTTACCTCTAACATTACCTATTGTCATATTCACCCGGTGTCACCCTCCACAAACTTGGCGTCTTTCAAAACTCTGCTGTATGCATCCCAACTCTCACCAAGCCCCCTTCACCCATCACCCGTGCTCGCTGACCTACACTGGTTCTTGGTTAAGCAATACCTTAAAATTCTCATCTTTGTTTTCAAAACGCTCCATGTCCTTGCCCCTCCCTATCTCAGTGATCTCCTCCAGCTCCGCACCCCTCTGAGATCTCTGCACTCCTGTAATTCTGGTCGCTTGAGCATCACCAATTTTGATTGCTCCAACATTGGCAGCCGTGCCTTCATCTGCCTAGACCCTAAGCTTTCGAATTTTGACCAAGCTTTTGGACATCTGCCCTAATACCTCATGTGGCTAGGTGTCACATTTTGATGCATCACACCCACGTGAAGCACTTTGGGACGTTTTATGTTAAAGGCACTATATAAATGCAAGATGGCTTCGCCCAGCATTAGCTCACTTACACTTAGCCAAGTCCCAACCTAAATTTATCTAGTGGTGATTTTCCCTGGTATTAGCTTCATGTGGTCTGAACTTCAAACAGTGATATCTCCCAATGGGGAACTTTATATTGCCCATTTAATCAATTATTAATTTTCTCACAGCCGCCACAGTTGTTTTGCATTTGTGGAATTTGTGTACATAATCTGAACACCTCCCTGAAATAGGTTTTATGAAATCACTCCTAGCCGCCTGTTGCTTTTTCCGAAGGAGAATGTAACAAGGAATGGAATGAGAAAAGGTAATCAAATGAACTCCATTGGCTGGACAAAACTGTCCTCCCGTTTGATATACTTTTGTGATACCCTTGATTCATCTCCATTACGAACAGTCACTGACTTGTAATCATCGCCACTTCACCACAGTGAAGTCCGGTGGACTCACTTTCGGGATGTCCTCAAAACATCCCTGAAGAGATCAAACATACATGTCACTTCCCAGGCTTGTGACTGACTAAAATGGAGAAGATTCACTCAGGAGGAGGACACTGAACACACCAAGTGGCTTCGTCGGGAACATGCAGAGGTAAAGTCGAGGCGTCGGAGGGAGTGCACAAGCCTCCTGTTATGACGTGGCAGATGGTGTGTGCTGAGTGGATCAAATTCACGAGGGAAACGATCACATGGTCACAACGGTTTTGCAATTTGTATTTATTTCCAGATGCGTGCCCTGAATTCAGTAGTAATGAGTACAACACCAAGACTCTCGAGATTTTTCACAAAATAAATTAAACATTTATTAACAAAAGAAAAGATTTCAAACACATACATAGGTCTACAAATTACTACTATAATAACTCCTAAAACCCCTAACTAATCTGGCTCCCAGTTACACCCCTGTTAAGGCAACAGTAAAAAAAAATTAACAGATCCAGGCAAGTCAACACATACTCTGGACAGCAGGATTCAAAGTGGCTTTTCCCAGCTTCAGTTTCTGTAGACAGCAGCTTAATACACAAATACTGGAGGCTTTTCACACTTCTAGTAGATCTTACAATGCCTTTCTCCCTGATACACAGCCTCATTATTCTTTATACATGTTTCCCCCTTTTAATGCAAATTACATTGTTCCCATATGTCAGTGGAACTTTACCTTTCTCATGATATAAATATTTTCATGGTGCTAATATTATCAGTAACCTTTGGGAAAAATAAACACAATGCTTGGCCTAGCTTCTCTGGCTAGGTATAACATCCTACTATCTCTTTGAAATTCAAACTTCCCTGATTTATCTAAAAATGCAAATTCTCCTCACCTCACATTCTAAAACCACAGCCATGTTTACGTATTTAGCATTTCAATCCTACTTTCTTTTGATGAGTCAAAGCCTCCAGACCAGCTGTCTCCAACTCAATTAAATCCCACACACACAGACAAACTATCCAAACCCCACTATTAACCTATCTCCACAATAAATCACAATAATGTTATGAGAATTATTATACATTCGTAACATCTCCAAACAACCCATCTACCCAAACCCTCAAGCACCACCTGCCCCCACATGTGGCAGAGTCTGCAGATCACGTATTGGATTTATCAGCCATCTCAGAACCCATTGTATCAGAATGGAAGCAAGTCATCCTCAATCCCGAGGAACTGCCTGGGATGGAAGAGAAAATACAGCTCAAAACATCCCCTCCGCACACAACCCGCATTTGGAAGGAGACTGTCTATGACAGCATTGTTGGTTGTCATTTCACACCCTCCATTGCACAGTTACAATTTACAGCTCCTCCATACCAATTTCTTGGTTCTTGTGTCACGAATGTTGAACTGGTTTTAAAATGCCCCTTTAACTTCAAGTAAAACAGAAAAAAGAGGGGTTGCAAATTCCTGGTAAACACCTCAGTTCAGAGAAATGCCTATGTGATCTCAGGCTGCCATGGGGAGAGAAACTCAAATAGAAGCCCATTGAGATGTTGAGTGGCAGTTTTTAAAATCACCTTTCACAAGAGCCCGCAGGACAGAACAAAAGCTGCTACTGCAGAGAAGCAGGAAAAACTGGAACAAGCCAGGTGCTTTTAAAAATTCAGTTTCTGTTCAAAAGAAAGGAAACAAAAGAGCTCGAGGATTTAGGGAACGGGATTCATCAAAAAGTGTGCCTTGCTGGTGATAATCGGATCCAGAAAACACAGGCAGAGTGGAACAATTATCAAAAGGACATTGGAAGTTTTGACCAGGCATGTTGGGGAGAGGTGAACCTTTGCTGGACAGCTGCAAGTGACTTTGAGACCTTCTTTCAATACTACATATATGTTAGAAGCATGGTGTAGAGTAAAAACTTTTTGGAAGGCATATTTTGGTTACATTAGTTAACAAGTAATATACCTTTTCTAATTTGATATATCAGTTGCCTGTTAATTGGGGGGGGCGGTGGGAGCAGGGGAAAGAAGAGAGGCAGCATCCAGTGTACCAGCTTCCAGACCCTGGAACTGTCCCTCTGGGCATGCAGGAGCTGATGGCCACCATTAGGTCAGCCATTCCACTGGTCAGCGAGGCCAGAGATCTAGGGCCCAGTGGAATGGTGACAGGGGAACTCATGCTGCCCAAGAACCTTGCTTCCGAGGCAAGCAGTGCCCCCCAGATCTCTAACTGGCACTCTCACAGCACCAGCCAGGAGGTGGTAACACAAACTGTCCGGGAACAAGTTCCTGAGATACATCCAACAGCAACTCCCTTCTCAGGAGCAAGCAGTTATGGTCACACAACACATTGGGTCTCATGATCTTTTATAGCTGCAGATGAGCAGCCAATTCTGATTGGAGACATTCCTGGAGGTTCAAGTCATGTGATACCTGGTCATATTACAATTGCAGCCATTTACAAATGCTACTGCACTCACTTTATAAAAATAAGGAACCATACAGTTATGGTTTTGTTCAGTTTCTTTCTTTGTAAACCTGTAGCAACTGGAGACGTTTTGACATTTGTACAAGTCAGCCCAAGTCAGCCTGTAGTTCAACTGCTTTCACAAGGACCTCCCACCTAGGCTTCCTTGCTTTACTCCAAAGAGGAGTCATTAAGCCGAAATCCTTTCCGCAGTAATCGTTTGAGATTAGGATCAAAAAACGTGAAAAGGTGCAGCTTTAAATATTTGGCTGCTTTCCCACTGTGGCCCAACTTTGGATCGATTCCTTTTTTCTTCAAAATGATTTCTAATTTGCCTGAAAATGCAGTAGTTATCAGAAAATGGAAGGGAAGATCAGCTTCCCAGTATCAGACCATTTAATTTCATAAACCAGTTAGAAGTTTAACATTTGTTTGAAACCAGATGTCTCAAAAATCACACAACTTCTGAAGAACTTCCGCAGTTCTCCCCTTCACAAGGGAAAAAGAACTTGCCCTCTTTCCTTCTTTGCAATTTAGGAAAATACATTCCATGACACCCTGTGCTGGCAATGCTGCTGCATTTGAGAGTGCTTCATGAAATATTACCATCAGGTAATGTGGGAACTAACTCCAAAAGAAGAGATTCCTGATCCTCCCCCTTTGAATGCTTCCCATACTGTCTGCACATTTTTCTTCCTTCCCTCCAGCCCCCCTACCCAACCACATCCAAAGCAAAACATGCCTTTAATGCAGACCAGCATTGCTTTACCACAAGCTGAAAGGAGAAACCTTTTTATGTTAGCATATGAAGTAGTGGTTCTTTGTACCCAATTTCTCCAAAGTCTAAAAATACACTGAACGATCCTGTCCTTTATAGTGCAAGTTGAGAACTTCTTGTTATACACTTTCAGAATAAGGCACTCCGCGTCCAAACTCCAAGCTTTCATGTGGTCTTTAACACAGTTGTAAAATACGTGATACTTGCAGCCAGTCTGAATAATTTTACCATTCAGTTGTTTCAGCTTCTGGTAAACTGATAACCATTTCCCAAAAGTGACAGATATATCAGCTATGTAGGACTAAACACACATACACAAAGGTCATTTTCCACTCTAAAGTGTTTGAAATCCGTGCAGCAATGGTATCATTTGTCCTATTATTATGGTATAAATCAAGTTAGCCATGGTTAATCCATTCAGTGCTAGGACAACTACAGGTGAGGGGGGGATCTATTTCCCTATTTCAAGCATCTGTTCCGACTGAGAAAAATAATGTGCTAATTGAAGATCATTCATTAAAAGTTCCTGCGATTTCAGAACTAAAGCATTCTCAGTGTTGCTTTTGATCATTTCAAAACATTATGTGTGCAGTTTCCTCAACCTAGTAGAAACTTTGGAAGGAATTTATTACTACAGCCTTGACTGAAATAACTCAAAAGTGCTGAAGCACTCCAGGGTAAACATCTGGTTCCGGCGCATTTCCTGGGGTTTTGCTGTGGCGTGTCCTTCGATGTTAAAGGATGTAACATGAAGGGTTTGCTCCCCACGTTTATGTCTTGCACATTCTACATGCATGACAATAGCTTTTCTCCCTTCATAGTTAATGGAAATCATCATCTTCTTAGGCAGTTCCTTCTGGATCGAGGATGACTTGCTTCCACCCTGGTTTATGGGTTCTGAGGTGGCTGATTAGTCCAACGTGCGATCTGCAGACTCTGCCACATGTGAGGCAGGTGCTACTTGAAGGATTGGGCTGATGAGTTGATGGGAGGTTTGAGCTCTCCTTCCGGTGCCTCGACTTCACCTCTGACGAACTCTCTCAATGTGTTTGGTGCCTTCCCGAGTGAACCTTCTCCATTTTGGGCGGTCACAAGCCAGGAAGTCCCATGAGTCGATGGGGGAGCTTTGCGGACATCCCTATTAAATGGTAGTGGCTGATAACACAACATATGTTCAGCCACAAATTCATCAATTTTGCAAAGCCAATTTTTATACACGGGAATGTTCCTTACTCCAATCTTCATTTTAAGTGCAATAGTTTTTTTTTAAGCAGTACCTTCAGAGCTACTAAGTTGTGAAGGGGCACCATGAATTCACCATTAAAGACTGCATTAGTGAAGTTGCCATTGCTCGGAAACAGGTTTAATTTCTATGAGAGGGTGAAATTTCACTGACTTTATGATAGCATTGCCATTATGCACTGTGCGTTCACCGTGCTGGTACTGCAAATGTCATATCAATGAAACAATGAAGAGATTTTCCTCCATGGTTGCTTAGCTTGCTTTCAACAGCATCAGTGTCCAGAAGATCAATCTTAATATTATAGGTTGCCAATGTGCAAAAAAACCTAAGGCAACCTTATAAAAGCAGACAGTAATTGCTCTGCAGTACTCTCACTGCAGGGAGATAATTTTTATTCCGGTCCAGAAATTGCAGATACTTCTGGCTCCGGTCCCTACAAAGACCCATTCGCAATATAGATCCTCCTGTCACCACATCAGACCCAGATTTCCTCTCCATCCTTCTGTGTGCTGGAACTGATCCAGCCACCCGCACTTGGCACAAGCACTCAGTGCACTCAGCCACCCGTGCACAGCTGGCTGTGTCCACTCTGCATACCCCAGCATGGCTGGCCATATCCACAGGGCAAGCCTAGATACTGGCACATCACAATACGGCCATGAACACACCTGGCACACCTATGCATGTGCACTTGGCACATCCAGGCGCACAGTCAGTGTGCCCAGGCACCAGTTCCAGCTCGAGCAGAGCCCCCCGCCACCTCTCAACCTAATAAACTTTCCATTCCCAGTGGCAAAGCTCAGGATACAAACCTTCGATGTCGGGAGACTCTGGTCGATACGGGGAGGGTTGGTAATCCTAGGATAGGAGAAAGGGAGACCAACATGGGCACCTACGGGAAACAACGTGATGAAATCCACGATACCAAGGGTCAGGGGAGCAAGCTATTGTCTGCACTAACATAGAATCAAAGGAGGCTTACGACAC
Source organism: Carcharodon carcharias (assembly GCF_017639515.1). Taxonomy (NCBI): domain Eukaryota; kingdom Metazoa; phylum Chordata; class Chondrichthyes; order Lamniformes; family Lamnidae; genus Carcharodon; species Carcharodon carcharias. The sequence continues at coordinate 11,816,359 of NC_054507.1, read as the reverse complement.
AGAAAGAGGTCACTCGGCCCATCATGTCTGTGTGGGCTGGAAAACGAGCCACCCAGCCCCATCCCACTTTCCAGCATTCAGTCCATAGCCCTGCAGCAAACGGCATTTGAGGTGCATACCCAGACACCTTTTAAATGGGTTGAGGGTTTCTGCTTCAACTATCCTTTCAGGCAGTGAGTTCCAGACCCCCACAACCCTCTGGTTGAAAATACTTTTCCTCATCTCCCCTCTAATCTTTCTACCGATCACTTTAAATCTATTCCCCCTAGTCACTGACCTCTCTGCTAAAGTAAATCAGTCCTTCCCATCCACTCTATCCAGGCCCCTCACAATCTTGTACATCTAAATTAAATCTCCCCTCAGCCTCCTCTGTTCCAAGGAGGACAATCCCAGCCTATCCAATCTCTCCTCATAGCTGCAATTTTCCCAACCTGGGTGGCAACATCCTCGTAAATCTCCTCTCTACCCTCTCTAATGCGATTACATCCTTTCTATAATGAGGTGACTTTGATTTCAAAGCCTGTATTCTTTTTTTGAGACCGTCCCTAACTGAAAGAGAAACTACAACTTCAGGTTCCTGGAAAAGGTGAGTCATAATGTTGGGTTCCTGGCTGCGACAGATTTCTGGGAGATTAGACTGTGACCTCAGGCTGCTAAGGAAGCAGAAGCATATTGCGAGATTTGTGCGTTTTTCCCCAGAGATCAAATTTCAGCCAAATATACAGACAGGTTGAAAAGGTGTGTGAGAGACAGCTGAGAAGTATGAAACCTGAAGACAGGGGCAGAATTGTTCGCTTGGCGTGAGGGCGCATGCCCAACATACTCGAGTGTAAAATAGAACGCGATGACATCCGGTAAACATGTCGGGAAGATATAATAATTCTCATAATGCTATTGGAATTTATTGTTAAGTAGAGTAATAGTGGAGCCTGTATCTACATGTGTGTGTGCGTGAGTGTGTGAGAGTGCATGCATGTGTGCGTGAGATTTAATTGAATTAAAGGCAGCGGGCATGGAGGCTTTGATGATTTAGGAGATAAGCTAGGTTTGAAATGTTAAGTAGGTGGACACCGGGGTAAAGGCAACATTTGCATTTTTAAATAAACCAGGCTAGATTGTTTTCAAAGGAGGGGTGAAATGTGTCACCTAGCCAGGTAAAGTTCAGAAACAGAGGGGGTTATTTTCCCCTCATTGGGTGGGCCTCGGGACCGACCGCAATTTCACGCCGGCTGGCCAATTAACAGCCAGCCAGTGCGAAAGGTACACTAAGAGCCTCAGCACTGCTGGGGTGGGGGGGGAGGGAGGACCGCGAGCGCTGAAGCGGCGCATGCATGGGGGAGCACACGCTGACAGCTCCCTGAAGGCACAGAGCTGACTCAGGGACCTGACGGATTTTAAATACAAAAATAAACTTTTTACATGAGATAAACATGCCCCCAAATGTGATTCAGTCGCATGAAGAGGGGCGTGTAAAAAAGGATGTTAAATTTTTAAAACTTTCTTCTTAGTAAGCGTTAGAAACCTCACTCCGTCCATGGATCAGGTTTCGTTAAAAATGCAAAGGCCGCCAGGCCTATTCGCCCACCTGCCAACTGAACGGTTGAGCGGGCAGCGAAAAATGCCACTTAATTACTTAAGAGCCTTAATAGGCTTCTTAATCGTCAGCGGGCGTGCTGCCGCCTCTCGCGCACACCCGCCAACCAGAAGGTGAGTGTCCCAACATCATCATGCACTAATGCACTATTTCATTCCAGTTCATGTCAGGGGTGCGCCTGCTCACGGGATAAAAAATTCTGCCCAGTCTATTTTTTCCCCAAAGATTACTGATAAAACTTGTACTATGAGAGATTTTTATTATCAGAGAGGTAAAGTCCAAAGACATAGTGAAACAATGGGAATTTGCATTTAAAGGGGAAAATAGGTATAAAGGAGAGAAGGCAGTGTGTAAGGGTAGGCATTCTAAGATCTAAACAAGCGTGAAAAGCCTCCAGCATCTAAGCCTCAAGCTGCTGTCTACAAAGAACGGAAGTTAAGGAAACTCACTGAATTGGATTGTTCAGGGTACCATGTTTCTTTGCCTGGGCCTTTTAAAATCTGTGTGTCTTACTGTTGCCTTAACAAAAGTACAATTGGGAGTTAGATTAATTAAGAGGTTTAGAAGTTATCATAGCAGTAATTTGTAAATCTATGTATGTATTAAAAATCATTTCTTCTATTAATAAAGGTTTAATTTAGTTTTGTAAGAAACCTATAAGAGTTGGTGGTCTTATTACTACTCAATTCAAGGCACGCACCTTGAAACGTATACGAATTGCAAAACGAGTTGTGGCAGTTGTTTCAAGTTTCCCTTTAGGATTTGAACATCTCAGTATTTACCATCAGCTGTGCCATAACAGAGCACCCTGATGTCATCATGCACTCGCAGGGTATTACGGTCAGCGGGTGCATGCTAAACTCGGAAGCGCACCCTCTGACAATTAAGAGGACTATTAAGCCCATTAACAGCGCAATTAACTGGAATTTTTCACTGCCCGTCCAATGTTATGGTTGGCGAGTGGGCGAATCGGCCTTTGCGTTTTTCAGGAAACCTCATCCAAGGGCAGGATGAGGTTTGTCAGTAAATTTAAAAAAAAAACTGCACAGAATTTTTATAATGTCTATGCTCAGGTGACTGCTTGTGTTGCATGGACATTTTTTTTTTAAACTGGATCTAAAAATCTTTATTTGATGCTTTTGCAGTCTTCAGCTCCCTGAGGCAGCCCTTTGCCTTCAGGGAGCAGCGAGTGTTCCCCTGCGCCCGCGCTGACTTCAGCGCTCTATGTCCTCCCGCCCCCAACCCAGGCAACGCTGATCATATCAGCGTGCTTCACGCTGGCTGGCCGCTAATTGGCTTGCCGACATAAAATGGTGGTTGGGGGCCGATCGTGGGTGGCCTGCCATTTCCCAGCCGCTCCCAAGCCCGCCCCACTGATCTCAAAATTCTGGCCTGGGTGTAGCAGCGGGGATAGTGAAATAGAGTTACTGCCTGTGCTTCAGTTACTTTACCAGAGCTGGCCATGCAGTATACTGAGGTGCTACTGCACAGTCAGACGAAGGTGACTCTGGAGAGTTCCACACAGCATCAGGGCTGTCGTGAGCTGCGTTCAGGAGGTTCTGCAGAGCTGAGCCCTTTTGATGACGGCCGTCTCTGTGGAACTTGGATGGAATAAAGCTGCTGTCGGAGGCGACTCAATGGCCAAATCCCTGGAAGAAGAAAAAGAGCTGAACTCTACCTGAGGAATACAGAGTTTTGACGGGCTTTGTGGCTACACATGATGCCATATGTACAAAGGGGACCGTCGTTCCGGCTATCTGAAGTGTATCTGATGGTTACTCTTGAATATAATTTGCCTGTTAGTTCATGTTTAACTTATATTAATTTTGGTTTCATTGTTAAAGCTATAAAAAGTGAAATCTTGTCCATTGGTCTCTTCCATTCGGGTCGTTTGGGAAGTTCGGTTCTTTTACTTTAAATCGGTCTCCACAGGGATCATAACAACATAGTATTAGGAGAGAGAGTCAGCTGGTTCCTGTCCACTTAGACTTCATTGTAATAAAATAGAAGATCACACTTTTTAAACAAAAAATTGAAGGGATAGAACCATAGAAAAGTTAGAACCATAGAAAAGTTACAGCACAGAAAGAGGCCATTTGGCCCATCTTGTCCATGCCAGCCAAAGGACGCCCAGGTGTCCTTTATAATCCCGCCTTCCTGCACCCAGCCCATAGCCCTGCAGCTTAACAGAACCATAGAAAAATGTTGATGTTGGTACCACTGGCAAAGCCGGTTGTTGCCCAGCCCTAATTGCCCCTTGAGAAGGTGGTGGTGAGCTGCCTTCTTGAACCGCTGCAGTCCATGTGGTGTAGGTACACCCATAGTGCTGTTAGGGGGTTTCATATCATTATTTGGGAATATAGGGAAGTTCTCCCCGGTGTCCTGCCCAATATTTATCCCTCGACCATCACCAAACAAAAAAAAAACACCTCCAAAAAGACGTAATTATCAGGTCATTAACTCGTTGATTTTTTTTTTGGGGGGGGGGGGTCTTGCAGTGTGAAAACTGACTGCCTCATTTGTTAACTGCCTCATTACAGTGGCCACGTTTTAAAAGAATGTTAATGTCTGAAGTGCTTTGGGGCGTCTGGAGATTGCAAAAGGCAAGTTTTTCATTCATAGATCAAATTCCTGAACAGCAATCTAACGGCTGAGCCACAGTTGCTCATGGGTGTCACTGATTGCACGCAGCACCTTCAAAAAGCAGCAGTGCCATAAAACTAGATGACCCAATCTCACTGCTATCTTCCTGTGCTGCCAAAGTTAAATGAATGACCAGCTCTGTGGACACATCATATATGTTCAGAAGGCTCCCTGGCTGATAATAAAGCTTTTGCTGCCTAAAACATCTGCTGCAAAAATAAAAAATGCTATGCAATTATGACCTTAATAATCAGAGAGAGAGCAGTGTGGGCAAATGACCATTACTGCAGGTCTTCAGGTGGGAGAAGAGTTCCACAATTGCCACTTTTTTTTCTTAAGTAACTTGGCACTCTATGACACATCTTCCATCTCAGTGTTTTAATCGTCCATCCACTCCTACTCCATCACAAGCAGTGAAGTTCTCCCCAATATCCTGGACAAAATTTATGCCTCAACTGACATCACAGATACAAATTATCTGATCATTGTCATATTGCTGTCTGTGGCATATTGCTGTGCACTAATTGGCAGCAGTGTTTCCTACACTTCCAAAAGTAATTGACTAGCTGTAAAGCACTTTTGGAGATCCAGCAGTCAGGAAAAGTGCTGTAGAAATGCAAATCTCATCCTCAAAATTAATTGATGCTGTTTGTTGCCTTGCAATAGTGGATAAGGACAGCTGATGAGGGCTCTAACCGCACAGCATCAGCCCCAGAGAATGTGGAAGCTCAGCTACCTCCATTGCTTAGGTTCTCCTGCACAGTGCCCATGCCACTCAGATTCAGAAGGATCATTCTCCTGCTGCTCAAAAATTGACACCAACAAAGAGGTTTGGAAAACGAAGCAGCTTCCTGATATTGGTTCCTCATCTACCACCAAACTGGGTAAAGCTGCCTTCAATGCCTACTAATATCTTTGACCCATAGCTGCAGTGGCAACTGTCCTCAGAGATGGTGCCATGGTTACAGAGACCCGACTTAGAGAGGCACTGCTGCAGATGCCACTAGTGCTGCCACATGTCCATCGAAAGGCTGCAAGGCAGGCAGACATTGCTCAATGTCACCTGTCAGGTGGGAGATGGCAGTGACAAACTGTTCACTGGGCTCCTCCAGATGACTCGTGCTATCTTCTCTAAAATGGTCAGAGCTGCCAGCGATGATCAATACATGAAGTGTTTCCAGCATCCACTGATTCCACCCAGGCCAGCCAGGGCCTCCATGCCTGCGCCCCGCCAGGGCCTCCACCTCTTGCAGCTGAGGAGAGCGTTTAAAAGCCTGGGTCTAAATGCTCTTAGTCATTTGCAGGAAGAAGCAAGGTACATTTATCCTGCTCCTCCTCATCACTCCTGCCCCATTCCTGTAAGTGACTTCTGACTTGCCCTGTATTTTATCCTCCTCCTCCATAAAAATACATCCAACATGGTGTGTCGCTCTGTGCCTGACGTTTGAGATGGCAATTGTGCAGGGAACTCTGGTACTGAGTGTCCTTCTGCTGTATCCCTGACATCCCCTTGTTTGATAAAGGGACTTGAATCAATACATAAATAGCATGTGCTCACCCACATTCATTGATAACGTTGTGCCCAAGTTATGTTGCAGTTATACATGTCAAGGAAAGTTAATAATTATCAGCAGAGAAAAAGTAACGGAGAAACTTAAAATGTAACAAGTCCCCAGGACCTGATGGCCAAAATACTACAGTCTAAAAAGGTAACTGCAGAAGTAATGTATGCACTGGTTTCGATTTTCCAAAATTCCCTAGATTCTCGAATAGTCCCAGCGGATTAGAAGTTAGCAAATGTAACACTGCTATTCAAGAAAGGGAGAGAGAAAACAGGAAACTATAGGCCTGACATCAGTTGTCAGAAAAATGCTGGAATCTATTATTAAGGAAGTCTTAACAATGCAATTAGAAAATCTTAGCATTATCAGGCAGAGCCAACATGGTTTTACAAAAGGGAGATTGTGTTTGGCCATTTTATTTGCAATTTTTGACTATGTAACTAGTCTGGTAGATTATATATGATTTATGGTGCAGAATCTGCCATTCGGCCCATCCAGTCCATGCCAGTGTTTATACTCCATTCAAGCCTCCTCTCATCTTTCCTCACCTAAATCTCCCATCTTAGCCCTCTATTCCCTTTGCCCTCATATACTTGTCTAGCTTCCCCTTAAATACATCCATATTATTCACCTGAACCACTCCCTGTGATAGTGAGTTCCACATTCTCACCACTCTCTGGGTAAAGAAGTTTCTTCTGAATTCTGTATTGCATTTCTTGGTGACTATCTTATACTGACGGCCTCTAGTTCTGCTCTTCCCCACAAGAGGAAACATTCTCCCTGTATCCACTCGATCAAAACCTTTCAGAATTTTAAGGACCTCTATTAGGTCACCCCTCAGTCTTGTTTTCAAGAGAAAAAAAAGAGACCCAGCCTGTCAATCCTTTCCTGATATGTAAACTCAAACATTTCTGGGATCATCCTTGTAAATCTTCTCTGCACCCTCTCCAGTGCATCTAAATCCTTTTTATAATATGGCAACCAGAACTGCACACAAGACTCTGTGTGGTCTAACCAAGGTTCAATAGAGGTTTAACATAACTTCCCTGCTTTTTAATTCTATGCTTCCAGAAATAAAACCTAGTGTGTGATTTGCTTCTTTTATGGCCTTGCTAACCTGTGGCGCAACTTTTAGTGATTGGTGTATTTGTACTCTGAGATACCTTTGCTCCTCTACCCCCATCTAGACTCACACCTTCCAAGTAAGAAGTGACTTCTCTACTCTTCCTACAAAAATGTACTACCTCACATTCATCTGTGTTGAACTTCATTTGTCAATTATTTGCCCACTCTCCTGTAATTTGTTGCAGCTTTCCTCAGAATTGACTATCTCCCCCAATTTGGTGTCATCTGCAAATTTAGAATTGTATATTTGCTTCCACAGTCCAAATCGTTAATGTAAATTGTGAACAGCAGCAATCCCAGTACTGATCCTTGGGGATCACCACTTCCCACCTTTCACCACTCTGAATAAGTAGCCTTCACTCCCACTCTCTGTCTTGAAGCGAGCCAACAATCCATTCTGCCACTTGCCCCCTGACTCCACATTCTCTGACCTTATCCATTAGTCTGTTATAGTGCACCTTATCGAAGGGCTTTTGAAAATCCAGATAAACTACATCTACAACATAACCATTGTTTACTCTGTTACCTCCTCAAAAATTTCAAAAAGGTTAATCAAGCAAGCTGACTATTTGTTGTTATATCTCTAATTTCCAGATGTTCTTCTATTCTCTCCTTTAGTAAGGATTCCATTAATTTCTCTACCATTGATGTTAAGCTGACTGGTCTATAATTCCCTGGGCATGTTCTGTGCCCCTTCTTAAATATAGGAATTGCATCAACTATCTGCCAGTCCTCTGACACTACACCTTTTTCTAAAAAAATTAAATAGTAATGCCTCTGCTATCTCTTCCCTAGATTCTTTTAAAATACATGGATGCAGTCCATCTGGACCAGGAGCCTCTTGGGAGTCTATTCAATACATCCTTTGTTTAAAAATTGTATTTCAATCGTAAATTCTAGCTGTTCTATTTCCCTGGTAAATACCAAAGCAAAATAATTATTTAATATTTCTGATATTTCTCTCTTGATACCTGTGCTATTATCCTGTCTATCCCTTAATGATCATATTCCCATCACAGCCTTCCATTTTTTATTGATGTGCCTGTAAAACATTTTACTATTTTGTTTTATATACCTTGATAATTTAATTTCATGGCTCCTCTTTGCCTTCCCAATTGTTTTTTTGACTTCTCTCCAAATCTCTTTCTATTCTCTCTCAGGCTCTACTCTGCTGCCTGTGTACTTAATGTATGCCTCTTTCCTAACTCTCATCTGTTCCCTTATGTCTTTATTCACCCATGGAGTCTTGCTAGTATATAATTTGTTCTTTCCTTTTAATGGAAAATATTTTTCCTGCACTCTTTAGAGCATTGTTTTAAATGTTGTTCTAAATCATTGCTTGCCAATATTGTTGTCCATTTTATTTTCCCAAGTTCTATTCTCAGCCCCTCAAAATCAGCTTTTCGCCAATCTTAAGTTGGCTTTTATCTTATGCCTTTCTCCATCTTCACCTAAAAGCATATTATATTATGGTCACTCCCTACTTTTACTTCTCTTATTTGCTCTGGTTCATTCCCCATTACTCGATCCAATAGCCAAATACTCTGTCTAGTAGTACTCCATCAAGCTAGACTTCACACTGCTTACTTCATGTGTAAGCAAAACCTCCTGGATTCATACTAGCTGGAATTCGAAATAACTTAAGTCAAGCCCTGTTGACTAGGGAACCAGTTCTAACTAGCCACCTAACTAACAAATGACGCAACTGCCTCTAACTGGCAAGTTGTTTACCACTGACCAAGGATGAAAGAAACTACAAACTAAAGTTAAATTTTAAATATAAACCTTGACTAGATTTTAGAAATAGGTCAAACTTAAATTCCCTCACTCAAATTCTGAGTTAATTGAGTCCTCTGTCTAGCAGTACTCCATCAAACTAGACTTTGCGCTACTGAAGAGAAGCCAGTACATGGCATGTACTTGGATTTCCACAAGGCATTCCACGAGGGTGACAGTGTAAAATGGGCAAATTTGAATTAACTGCGCGTTATACCTTTCTTTCGATTCTCCACTCCAATGGTTCGGAAGATTGGGGTGGTGTATAAAGGGGCAGCTAATTCGATACCGCACATTTTCTTCTATCACTCAATGTTAAATTGCCCTATTTGAAATTCCTTTCTTAGCTGTCCGAGCAGTGTGAACTGGTCGTTCATGCATTTCCTTCTTGATGAACTGCTTCCTGTTAATCCAGATGTGCAAATATTCAAAGAAAAACATTCCTCAGTCCAAAACCCATTAATCTGACAGCCAACCAATGTTGAAACACATGACTAAGTTATGGCTCATCAGAGTAAATCTCCCTTCCATGGCCCACCCTCATATCTCATTATTTAGCACCCACCTCTTCCCTGCTTCAAAGTCTTTATGTCTTTCTTGCTTTGTGGGCTCCCTCTTTGTTCCTTCATCTACTGACATTGCCAGCCTCACTATCTTCTCTGACCTCAAATGGAACATCCACATTGTATGCAGCTTCAGCAATGGAGGCAAAAAAATCCCTCTTTTGTGCCTAAGATTTCCTTTCCTTTCAACAGCCCTTAACTCTCTAGACAGTCCAATTCTGAGGAAAGCATTAAAACTGTTCCCATATCTGAAAGAAGATCTACTATTACCTGTCTCTAAGCCTTGTACAGGGCTAAAGGAACAGCCATCTGATGTGTTCCTTCTCTAGCCTCCAATCTCTATTACTACGGTGTACAGTTTTGGTCTCCTTACTTAAGAAAGGATATAATTGCATGAGAAGGTTCAATCAACTGATTCCTGGGTTAGCTTTTGAGAAAGGGTTAGACAGGCTGGACCTATATCCATTGGAGTTTAGAAGAATGAAATGTGATCATATTGGAACACAAGATCCTGCGGGGACTTGACAGGGTGGATGTTGTCCCTTGTGGGGGAGTCTAGAATTAAGGGATAGAGTTTAAAAATTAGGGGTTGCCCTTTTAAGACAGAGATGAGGAGAAATTTTCTCTCTCAGAAGGCTATTAGTCTATGGAATTCTCTTCCCCAGAGGGCAATGGAGACAAGGTCATTGAATTAATTCAGGGGTGAGTTAGATAGATTTTTGATTGACAAGGGAGTTGAGGGTTATGGCAGGCAGGGGGCAGACGGGGATGTGCAGTTGATGTTACAATCAGATCGGCCATGATCTTATTGAATGGCGGAGCAGGCTCGAGAGGCTGAATGGCTACTCCTGCTCCTAATTCTTGTGTTCTCCCTTCTTTTGTGTGTCTCTGTCTCTCCATCTTGTCCACACCAGTACGGTCAGTGCTTCTGTAAACTTCCCCCTTGTTCTGCTTCAGCTCCAAATACCCCATCCTACACACAATTACATTTGCAATACAGAAACAGGCCACTTGGACTAAGAGGTCTATGTTAGTATTTATGCTCCACACAAGCCTCCTCCCATCCCTCCTTCATCTAACGCCAACTTATTTCCCGTCTCTCTGTACCCTCAGTGTTAAAATCATGTCACATCGTACCATCTTCATCTCTAATTCTTTCCCAGGACTGCAATCCGTGGAAGTCTTCACCTTCCTGCAGTCTCCATTTCCAACTACCATGTACTGTTGTTTTAAAAATCCAAGCTTGGTCCTCCCAACCACTACTACCTCATCATCTATCCTAACTCTTATTGATCCTTGGCACTGGCCTTGGCCCTTTCACTGATGCTTTTCAACAGGCCAAAAATTGTTTTAAAGTCCCTGCTTACCCCAAGAACAAAGGAACATATTGTTCAACAACGAACAAGTGGATCACACATTTTACTGATGTATCCCAATTCGTATTACTCATTGTCTATTCAGTGTGCAGGCTGCGCGCAGAAACAGGAACAGAAAGCAGCATTATGCAAATCGGATGTGAAGAATTGATAACGCGCAGATTCCATATTTGGATGATTTTGAGGTTCTTGCTGGCTAAGTGTTTTCAAATCATAGCATGGTTAGAGCACAGAAAGCAGCCATTCAGCCCGCCATCTCTATGCAAGAGCAAATCAGTTAGTCCCACTCCCTGCCCTTTCCCTGTAGCCTTGCAATTTCTTTCCCCTCTTCAGATGAATTATCCAATTCCCTTTTGAAAGACACTATTAAATCTAACACACTCCCAGGCAGCACATGCCAGATCCTAACCACTTGACACCCTCTTTTATTCCATCTCATTTTTGTCATGCACGTCCTTGCTTGTCGGTGAGCTAGACATGTCTCCTCGTAAATAATGTGATTGGATTTCTTGCAAGCTGTCATTTCCCTTTAAATCACAAGAGGGTTTAGTGCTTCAGTTTCAATCCTTTTTTTTTTAAAAAAAAAGAACCTCATGTCACCCACTCTTTTAAACTAATAACAGCCTCTACTGTATACTCAAGCTCATTAATTAGACAGATGAATTGCGGGGTGCTTTCTTCCTTACGCAGACTCTCGTTTTGACTCCGAATAATGGGAAAATGAGGAAACTTCTCTTGACACAAGAACTTCTGAGCCTCCTTTCTACCATTCAGTAAGAAACTGGCTGATCGTCTTTCACAATTCCACTTTCTTGCTCGATCCCCACATCCCTTGATGTCCAAAACAATCTTATTCTCAAATATACTCATTGACTGAGCATCCAGAGACCTCTGCATTGGAGAATTCAAAAGATTTTGCAGCAAATTTCTCCACACCTCTGTCTCTTATCCTGAGACTAATTACCCCTAGTTTTAGACCCTCCCAGCCAGGGGAAACAGCCTCTTAGCATCTACTCTGTCAAGCCCTCTCAAAACTTTATATGTTTCAACCTGTGCGTCACTGGGCTGTCCTGTCTCTGGAAAACTGTAGGTTTCTCCTCTTGTCCTCTCAATAAATCAGGGAAATTCCAGACCTGCTACAAAGCAGGTTTGTTCCATTTCAGGAAAGTAAAGAGTACAGTAAAAAAAAAGAAAAATCAAACAGTAAAGAGGAAAGTCTGAGCCTAAAAGTCCTTCAATTTACAGCAGTGTAATTAGTATTCAGATTATAAGTCTCTTTTAATCATGAACTATATTATCATACACTATATTAATGTGCAGATTGGATAGTGGATCTTTGACATCACTGCGAGTTTTCTCCCCACATAATGCTATTAGGGTCTGTAGCTCTGAAGAAGGGTCATACAGACTCGAAACGTTAACTTTATTTTTTCCTCTCCCCACAGACGCGGCCAGACCTGCTGAGTTTTTCCAGCGTTTTCTGTTTTTGTTTCAGATTTCCAGCATCTGCAGTATTTTGCTTTTATACTGCTATGTGTTCTTGGTTACATCACCATTTTTGCCATACAGAAAAGATTTCACTGTGGCGACACCCGTTTAACGTATGGAAAATATCGTGAACTGAGCTTAACAAGTCGAGCGAATGGGACACTTTCCCACTTTCAGGTTCCCACTGTCAGTATCAAACACTCCCAGGTCAGGTGCAGCATAGCTGTGAAGCTGATCCCTTACGATGCGTCTTAGCTCATTTCACCAAGAGCCCCCAACCCTCAGCAAACAGTGCAAGCTTACATGCCATCAATCCTCAGCAGATCCAAACCCAGGTCCTAGAAATGAGAAAAGAGCTTGCGAGAGCACTGCACCAACCAACCCCATCACGATGGAGAAAGGTTTCTTCGTTACCGTGTGCGTAACTAATTCATGAACCCAATTCTACGGTGAGTGTTTTCGATTCCATCACACACCATGTTTTATAAAACCACAGACTGAGATTTTGGGAAGTTCATGAATACAGAATATATCCCAGCACGGAGGTGGATTGACTAAGGCACAGACGGCACAGACATGAGTCAGTTCTTTAGGTCCTATCTATAAACACTGGGGTGTATGTTGCTGGAAGAATAACAGTGAGTTACTGATACAAACCATTCTTAATGTGCCAATCAGCCAGCAAGTTCAAGGGAACAAGAGATATGTTGTAAGTCGCAAATCTCCAGAATTTGTTGGCCAATTTACACCCCTCTGTCTTCTGCCTCACACAAGTGGCATCTTGCTCTTAGCCTCTGTCATTTTTAAGAACTTTGCTGGAATTGTACATCGATTGCCCTTTAAACCCACTGCAGAAAATCAAGTCTGGTAATTAACAGCGTAAGTAACTCTTTAACAAAGCAATAATTGTCCATGCAATGCCAAACAACCTCTCTGGCCAGGAAAGGCACAATTTAAACAAAAACAGAATTACCTGGAAAAACTCAGCAGGTCTGGCAGCATCGGCGGAGAAGAAAAGAGTTGACGTTTCGAGTCCTCATGACTCTTCGACCGAACAGTTTAAACAGTTCAATCTCATTCCTGTATATAGTAAATTGTTCTTAGAAGTGCAAGAAATTTCTCTGTCATCCCTCTGCCTCTTTGTCAATCTTCAATTCTCATTAGTTAAGGAGATAGACTGCTGGTCCTGTCATTCACTGAGGTTCCAGATGACCCCTTGCCTTTGCCACACTATTATTAACTCACACTTAAAAGCAAGCTGTGCCACAAACATTTTCAAGCTGAAGGGTGCAAATAAAAAGAAAGTCCACCTATTGAGATACCCCACTGCAGCAGGAGTGAGCCATCTGTCCAAGAAGGTTAATACCATGTTTGAAAACAGAGGTATATTTTATCAATTTTAATCTAGGTTATTATATGCAGAGGGCATTTTGGTACCCGATAAATGAGAAAATTTGACCTTTTGTAAAGTGGCTTTCACCTCTCTCTAGAAGATTCTGTTCACCATCTTGAAAATCCCATGAAGTAGGAATTGAGTTAGAAATTCCAATCAGGTGCAGCCTCAACAACTTGACATTTTAACATTTAAAAATATAACTGTTAACTTCGACATCGAACTATAACTGCTTCCCCAGCCATACGGATTTTAAAAATTTAAAATAATTTGACATGGAACGCATTTAAAATTCTGGTTCACTGACACTTCATTCCCCAATAATGCACAGAAATGTTATTAATACAAGTTTGCAGCCTACCATTAATACAGCAGTCCTAACCATTTCAACTGCTGAATTTTCAATGCTATTTTTTTAAAAATAGTTTTACTGCCAGTCAATCATAGGGCTGAGATTGTGACTTGCCTTGTGGCTAATGATCAACATATAGTCTTGCAGTGTTTACTAAGGTTGCTTCTAGGGGAGCTGACTGAACAGGTTAGAATCATAGGCTCAGAGAATGGTTACAGCACAAAAAGAGGCCATTCCGCCCATCCACCTGTGCTGGCTCTCTGCAAGAGCAATGCAGCTAATCTCACACCCCCACTCTTTCCACAATGCTCTCCAATATTTATTCCCTTCAGATGCTTATCTAATTCCATTTTGAAAGCCACAATTGAATCTGCCTCCAACACCCAACTAATACAAGTTAGAGACCATTGGCTAACAACATTTTTTGGATATTTCCTATGGCCAGCTGAGTAGTATAAATATATTTTATATGTGGATAAAAAATATGTAGTACTGTATGAATAAGAACAGCACTAAAGGGTGCACAGAATGAGAAGAGGCAATTCTACTGAAGCTCACCCCTTTCACTGCCCACGTAGAACCTGCCCAATCCATAGATAAAAACAAAAAATAAAAACAAAAAAAACTGCGGATGCTGGAAATCCAAAACAAAAACAGAATTACCTGGAAAAACTCAGCAGGTCTGGTTCTGTTGAAGGATCATGAGGACTCGAAACGTCAACTCTTTTCTTCTCCGCCGATGCTGCCAGACCTGCTGAGTTTTTCCAGGTAATTCTGTTTTTGTTTTGGCTGCCCAATCCATTTATCACCTGTTGGAGAATTTTATATAAATACTATATGACCCACAAATGCAATGAAGAAAAACTGCAGCAATTATATTCATCATATCTCCCACTATTCAACCTTGACCAGAAAATTTCTGCAGAAGCCTCTAGCAGCACAGAAACCATTGCACTTCCTGGACTAACTTATCTCAACCTCTCTGTGCCAAGAACCTTCAACACAATTCCCAACAAGGATTTTATCTGAAATCAGATTTCCAGTATCCAAAAGGTTTTATCCAGCTCCTTTTTTAAAGGAAGCAATCAGCTTTGACTATATACAAACTATTTCGGTGGATTTCACTGCACCTAATCAATGCTAACTTCTCAAATATTTTCCTTTTATTTATTACATTGTCTCTCATCTCACTTTTAGCTAATTCAGGCTTTGCCTCGTCCCCAATAACCTTTTTTGTGAACACCAAAGTGAATGACTTGTTCGGTCTCCTTGTTAATTCCCATTTATCCTCAGCTAATTCACTCTCCCCTCCCCTCAGGGATCCCACCTCACGTTCAACAATTCTCTGACTAATATCTATAGATTGCTTCACCGTTCTTTTTAATATTTGAGATTCTATCCTCATCTATTCTCCATACTTTCCTTGAGCCTTTCTTAACTTCTTTATTTTCTGATTCCCTTATTTTTAACCTTATTGTTACACGATTACACCTATATATGCCGTTTTACTGAAGTTTAGTTTGTTTCTAATTTCTTTATTCATCAATGGAATTTTAAGCATGAAATAACCACCTTTTCAAACACAAAAACGAACTTATCTACAATGTTGTTCTCCCATTTTTACCAAATCCCCCTGTTGATTTACAGCCTGAAGTGCCAATTTTGCTTTCAAACCTAGCCAACTCACTTCTCATCCTTGTCAAATCCACCCGCCCTATTCCAGTCTGGTCCCTTTGCTTTCTTATTAACTTGCTCCCTTTCTGTTTGGATATTAAACCTTATAGCTGTTACTCTCAAGGTGCTCACCCACATTTAACACACAATACTGATAACCCAGAACTAAACCTCTTGCCTCGCAAGCTTGAGGAAGGAGCCCAACACATTCCTGCCCTTCCGGCTCCCCCATTTACTCACTTCCCATCCCAATCAACAGCAGGTAATTAAAAATCTCCGTTAACAACAATTTTGTTATTCCTACTCACCTCCCTGATCAATTTACATATTTTCCCTCAGTTAGGAAGTCTGTGGTACAATCCACTAATTGAACAATTTTTTTTTGTATTTCATTTCTAACCTTACTCTGAACCTTTTTGGAACATGGCTCTCTCAGACACCAGGCATGCCCCCTCCTTCGTCAAAGTTCCAGTGTCAGTCATGGCTCAGTGGACAGCATTCTAGCCTTAGAAGGTTCTGGGTTTAAATCCCATTCCAGACATTTGAGTACAAAAACCTAGGATGCAACTCCAATGCAGTACCAAGGAAACACTGCACTGTTGGAGGTGCCATCATTCAGATGAGTCTCTCTGCTTTCTGAAGTGGATGTAAAAGATCCCAAAGCATTATTTTGAATAGCAGGGGAGTTCTCCCTGGTGTCCCTGGCCAATACCTTCCTCAACCAACATCAGGTTTAGTTCTCATTTGCAATGCAGACAAACCACACGATTCATCAAAACCAGTACAGGGATCAACATCACAAAAATAGATCGCTGTTTGTGGCAGCTTGTTGAGCACAAACATGACTCTGTGTTTCCTACATTACAACAGCGACTACACTTCCAAAGTACTTCATTAGCTGTAAATGCTTTGAGGCATCTCAAGGTCAAAAAAGGTGCTATATAAATGCAAGCCTCTCCTCCTTTCACCACGCGTCCTCGCTTACCCATTCTGTCCCTCCTAAAAGCATTACTGAACTAATGCATTTCTCTTCCAACCCTTCCTCATTTGCAGACGACTCTGTTCAGAAAATATAAGTTTAATGGCACTATGACATAATCAAAATCTAAGCCTTAACTGAACATCCTGAATGACCCTTTTAGTGAATGCTGTGTTCATAAGGCAAGGGTGTAAATATTGGGGGCAGGGGTGAAATACTTTCCCATTTCAGTGTCAGTGACAAGAACTCAGAGGTCAGATATGACGTAGTTAGGTGTTGCGTTAAAATTCCTTCTGATCTGTTCCAACAATGTATCAAAGTCTCAGCCTCCAGCCACCACACTTTAGGAAGGGTGTGAGGGTCCTTGAGAGGGTGCAGAGGAGATTTACCAGAATGGTTCCAGGGATGAAGGGATTTTAGCTCCAAGGTTAGGTTGGAGAAGCTGGGGTTGTTCTCCTTGGAGTAAAGGAGATTGAGGGGAGATTTGATAGAGGTGTACAAGATTATGACAGGTTTGGATGAGGTAGATAAAGAAAAGCTGTTTCCATTAGCTGATGGAACAATGACTAGGGGACATGGATTTAAGGTTCTGGGCAAGAGAGGTAAGGGAGATTTTTTTTTTTTTACACAGCGAGTGGTAATGACCTGGAATTCACTGCCTACAAGGGTGGTGGAAGCAGAGACAATGAACGATTTCAAAAGGAAATTAGATGGGCACCTGAGGGAAATAAAGTTGCAGGGTTATTACTCCAACAGCAGATGTTGCCCCCTCGTGCTGTCTGCTCAGCAACAAGCACTCAAAAGAAAAATATGCAGAGAAAAGAACACAAAGCAGAAGATTCCTAATCATTTCTAGCTTGTCTCCATACTCTAATACGCACCAAGTCCCATTCACCTGTCACTCCTGTGCTCACTGACCTACATTAGCCCCTAGTCCAGTTCGCCTTGCTTTTAAAATTCTCATCCTTGTTTTCAAATCCATCCATGGCGTTACTCCTCCCTATGTCCACAAACTCCTCCAGCCCTCCAAAATCTCTGCACTCCTCCAATTCCAGCATCTTGAGCATCCCTGATTAATTACTCCACCATTGCTAACTATGCTTTCAGCTACCAAGGCCCTTTTGGAATTCCCTCCCTAAATCAATCTACCTCTTTCCTCCTTTTAGGATACTATGATGGTCATGAAAGGCGCTATATAAATGCATTTTTTAAAAAAAACCTACCTTATGTGATCTGGTGTCAAATTCTGTGTGATAACTCCTGTGAAGCACGTTGACGCGTTTAAGGTGCTGTATAAATGCAAGTTACGTTGAAAAGAGTTTTTTTTTGCCCCCTCCCCTCTGGAAGCACTTCACCGTTTACAGCCTTTGCAGTTCTGACCAATGTTACATTCCAGCAAAGAGCTTAATGAAAATCACAAGCATCTCTTTAACTTCCCATTCTCAATATGCTGCCATCATGTTACCACGTGATGATATTGCAGACCACACAGTCTATCAGCATCCACCACCCCCCCCCCCCAATCAAACTCATTACTAATTTAAATATTGACATATCTGAGCTATGCAAGGGTTTAAAATGATCGTCGCTCTTTCTACATAAGCAATAAATGCACAACGTTGTGGAACGCGATCCGCTCCACTGAAGCTTAAATATATATATATATATCAATCACACACTCCGGCGTTACAATCTCACAATAGATCAGCAATCACATAAGGAACATTCTGCGTTTGGGGTGAAGGCTGTGGACCGATTTGCACTTACCCTCCCAGTATCACTGAATGAAACGTCCAATGCTGGGATTACCCACCCCCCTCCCCCCCATTATAATGGTTGCAAAGCCACACACACACACAAAATACAGTCAATTTTTTTTTTAAAAATTCTATTGTCCCACCGTACAAATCATTTTGCAAGAAAAATATCAACGGGAAAAGGGGGACGGATTTCAAAAGGTTTCTTTGGTCTCAAGGATGGCATTTAAAAAATGAAAAGGAACAGAGGTGACAGACTGCTGTTTACAAACAGCTGGCAAATACAATCGCTCTGGACTTGTCCTACCTGTTAAGCATTTAAATGCATGTCTTTCCCCCCCTCTCTCTCATTAAATGGACGGATGCATTCCACATTCTGATTTCTCCACAGCTTCCCAATCTTTCCCGGTCAATGATCGTGCGGCTGCTGCCGAGAGCTCGAATTCACTCCCTCCAGTGGGATGGCTGCAGAATAGCAGAGAAACCGGAGGGGAGGGGAGAGGGGAAGAGAGAGAGCAATGCACTCACGTCGCCTAATAATGCAGGAGCGGAGAACCAAAACCCAGTTAATTCCTTAAGTCTTATTAATTAGTAAGTAACTTTAATAAGCGCTAATTATCCAAGAACAGCACAGTGATTTTTTTTGTCAATATTCATGTCTTTTTTCATTCTAATTGGAATTCAGCTATCAGGTCAATCTGCTCCCCACATCATGAAAGGGTTTTGATAGAGTCCATTGGATGAAACTACTTCCAGTCGCCAGAGGGCACAGATTAAAGGCAATTAACAAGGGAACCAGAAGAGAGGCCAGCCACAGATGAGGATCCTGACAGTGGAGTCACTCTTTGCTCTGTCCTTGCAATGGGACCGTATGGTGACTGTGCATCTCTACAACCCCCACATCCCTGTCGCCGATGTGCTCCCCTTCCTCGCCAGGTACCTCAACAAGTTTGGGACCTGCACCGAGGTTAAAGACGCCTCCGGGATTTGGACCAGCAAACGCCAGGTTGAGGTCACGCTCGTTGGATGGGAAAGGAGCCATCCTCCACCCTCCCTCCAGCTTCGCAACCAGGGGAAGCCGCGGCTACCTTGTCTAAGCCGGGCAGCCCAAAGTTTGTCACTCCTGCGAAAATCTGGTCATGTGGTGGCCAACTGCAGAGCTGTCCTCTGCAAGAATTGCAAGCAAAGAGGGCACCAGACAAAGGACTGCAGACAGATGAAGTGCTGCAACCTGTGTGGCAAGGCAGGGGAGGGGGTCGGGGAGGGGAGGAGCGGCCGCAGGGGAGGGGGGAGCATCCTCCACCCACCAAGACCCCCAGCGAGCACAATGGGACAAAGGAGGACATAGGGAGAGACAAGACGAAGGAAAACATTGAGGCAGCAGATGGCCAAACAACTGCACTGCTCCCTGAACATCCCGCTCCTCAGCAGACTGGATCAATGGAAGAGGAACCGGCAGACAATCAACCAGGGGAGTGGAGGACCAACAGCAGAAAGGACGCCACGTCCAGACTCCTGAAGGAAAGAGTAAAGGATGCTAAGCTACACGTGGTCTTCAGCAACACTGCAGACGGAGCGCAGCGTAGATACACCTGGTCACGGCCAGACGGGTCCATCCATTCCAGGATAGACTTCCTGTTTGTGTCCCGTGCATTCGCAGTCAGATCCACTGACGTCAAGCCGGTGTTCTTCTCTGACCACTGCCTCCTACTGGCCAACTGTCATTTAGAGGAAGACCAGAGGGTTGGCAGGGGAACATGGAAGCTGAACGTGCAACTGCTGACCCCAGAGAACACTGAGGAACTTAAGAGGGATTTACAAAGGTTGGAGAACTGTGAAACCCCTCTTTGAGTCCCTGACACACTGTGGGAAGTGATCAAGGAGAACATCAAGAGGTTTCTCATCCTCAAAGGTGCTCAGAAAGCTAGACAGGAACAGAGAGAAATGTCCAGACTCCAGAAAAATATGTAGAACCTGCTCCGGCTGCAGTCGATGGGGGTTGATGTCAAGGAGGAACTCCAAGAGGTGAAGAGCCAGCAAGCCTCGCCCTTTGCCTCGGAGGCCTCCAAGATCATCTTCCGTTCCAGAGTCCGCTCCATGGAGCAGGATGAGACGTGCTCACGTTTCTTCTTCCAAAAGGTACACAGAGAGAGCTCTGTGATCAGCAGCCTGAAGGAAGAAGACAGCTCAGTAAAGTCATCGCAGTCTGACATTCTGAGGATCAGCACATCCTTTTATGCTGGATTGTATGATGTGAAGCCCACAGACAGCACGGCCTCCCAGTCCTTCCTGTCCTCTATCATGGAAGTCTTAGACAACAGCACTTGGGAGAGTCTGGACAAACTGCTAACTCCTGACGAACTGACTAAAGCCCTTGAGTCCTTTGAGAAGAGTAAAACTCCTGGAAGCAACGGTTTACCAGCTGGGTTGTACTCGGCTCTGTGAGACTGGATCGGCCCAAACCTGCTAGAAGTGTACGAGAGTATGCTTCTGGCTGGCAGCATGTCAGAATCCTTGAGGAAAAGCATCATCACCCTCATCTACAAGCACAAGGGGGAAAGGGAGAAAATTAGAAATTGGCAATCCATTTCACTGTTGAATATGGACAGTAAGATTCTGTCCAAGGTCATCGCCAATCGGGTCAAGTCCACTCTGGAATTGGTGATCCACCCTGATCAGACCTGCGCTGTGCCCGGCAGGAAGATCTCTGACAGCCTTGCACTACTCAGGGATACAATTGCCTATGTGTAGGACAGGGGTGTGGACATCTGCCTCATCAGCCTGGATCAGGAGAAGGCCTTTGATAGAATATCGCACACCTACATGGTGGATGTGCTCTCCAAAATGGGGTTTGGGGAGGGAGTTCGCAACTGGATCCAACTGCTCTACACTAACATCAGTAGCGCAGTCTCAATCAATGGGTCGGAATCAGATAGCTTTCCTATTAAATCTGGAGTCAGGCAGGGCTGCCCTCTCTCCCCTGTCCTGTTTTTTTTTGCATAAAACTCTTTACTGAATCCATCAGGAAAGATCTGGGCATAAGAGGATTGACGATCCCAGGCAGTGGAGGCACTCAGGTCAAAGCCTCCCTGTACATGGACGATGTCGCCGTCTTCTGCTCGGATCCGCTGTCGGTGCACAGACTGATCCACATCTGTGACCAGTTTGAACTGGCCTTGGGAGCCAAGGTAAATCGTGGGAAGAGCGAGGCTCTGTTCTTTGGGAACTGGGCTGACCGATCCTTTGTCCCCTTCACCATCAGGGCTGACGGCCTGAAGGTGCTGGGGATATGGTTCGGAGGGACTGGGGCACGCGTTAGAAACTGGAAGGAGCGAGTGTCTATGGTGAAAAGAAAACTGGGCATGTGGGAGCGACGCTCCCTCTCCATTGCGGGTAAGAACCTGGTTATCAGGTGTGAGGCACTCTCGCTGTTGCTGTACGTGGCGCAGGTCTGGCCCATTCCTCACTCCTGCGTGATGGCGATCACCCGAGCCAGCTTCCGCTTTATCTGGAGATCGAAAATGGATCGTGTTTGCAGGGATGCGATGTACAAGCCTCTAGATAAAGGGGGATAAAACGTGCCCAACGTCGCCCTCATCCTGATGGCCACCTTTGTGTGCGGCTGCATCAAGCTGTGCATAGACCCTCGGTACACAAACACCAAGTGTCACTACGTGCTGAGGTTCTACCTGTCCCGGGTGTTGTGAAAGATGGGTCTGGCCACGCTGCCGTGGAACGCTCCAAGTAGTTGGACCGTGCCGTACCACCTGTCCTTCGTGGGAAAATTTATGCAGAGAAACGCCTTTGACCACAAGTCCATCAGGCAGTGGTTGGAACATAACATCCTGGAGGTCCTGAGGGAAAAGGAGATGGTGGATGGTTCCCCGAGCAGACTGTCAAAGTCATTTGGCAGAATGCCTCATCGCCAGAACTTTCCAACAAGCACCGAGATGTAGCTTGGCTGGTGGTGAGAAAGGCCCTCCCTGTCAGATCCTTCCAACACACCAGGAGTCTCACCCCCTCTGCACATTGCCCTCGAGGTGGCTGTGGTGGGGAAGAGACCGTTGTTCACCTCCTTGTGGATTGTGCCTTTGCAGAGAAGGTCTGGAGAGAGATGCAGCGGTTTCTGTCGAGGTTCATCCCGAGCAGTTCTGTGACACAGGACTCTGTTCCCAGGGATACACACCGAGACAAACATCAACTGCAGCTGGAGGATCATCAACTCCATGAAAGACGCTCTTTGGTCTGCCCGAAACTTGTTGGTCTTCCAGTGCAAAGAGTTGTCCCCGACTGAGTGTTGCAGACTGGCACATTCCAAGGTCCAGGACTATGTGCTGAGGGACGCACTAAAGCTTGGGGCAGCCAACGCAAAGGCGCAATGGGGAAAGGTCACTGTCTAAGACCTTTCTGCTGTAGTACACCGAGGGGCTGGGAATTGTATGGACCCACAAGGAATTTATGTAGTGAATACTAAATGTATCATAATTGTATTGAAGCACCTCAGAGTGCAACATGATCTATGTAGATAACTTGAATCCCACTGCACCGTCTGACTGTCTGTAATGACAATATTGAGATGTCTATAATGTTCATTGATTGTATTGAAGCACCTCATGATCAATGTGGAAAAGTTGAATCTGATTGCACTTTTTTGTGATGGCCATTTAGAAATGTTTTGTAATGTTCTTTCAGATATTTTAAGAATAAAGTTGGCAATGGAACCAGAAAAAGATGAGGAGAATTTTGATTTTTTTATAAGCAGAGAGTTGCAATGATCTGGAAAGTGCTGCCTGAAAGGATGGTGCAAGCCAATGGTGCTCTGAGCTACGAACCCAGCATAGGACCGTCACAGTTAAGCTCAGTCCTAAGCTTTCTCCAATCCCCATACAAGTGCAGACACTTTCTGTGCGGTGAGTCGATGTAACGCCAACAGAAGTTTAGCAGCGGCAGATGCTGTAAAGATAGAGACAGCGGGAATTGTTGATGGCCTGCGTGTGAGAGGCTCAAGGGAAATTGGGCTCTGCCTCACTGAAAAGCATCGGCGGTGAGGTGAGGTCCAGGCGCCTGTCTTGCCTTCCAGTGGCAGTTCACAGGCTGCCGCGTCGAGTCGAGGTGATAGAGAAGCAAAGCAATTGTGGATGGACCGTCAACTCGGGACAAACCTGAGGCCCAGTTCCGAGACTGATGCCATTTCTGGCACCATGCACAGAGCAATTTTGCTTTCTGAGCCCTGGTGATTCGTGGAGTCTTTCGAGAGCTAAGAAGTCCGCAAAGTCTGACGGCTTTCGGGGAAGAGAGACAGTAGTGCTTCGCACTTGTTAAAACTGCTGTCTACCCTTGGGTGCGTGGTGCCTGTACAACCATTTTTCTTGCCTTTTAATTGGTCCCTTGATTTGTTAAGTCTTTTTGGTTGTGCTCAAAAGCGTTACAGCCATTTTCAGCAGAACTTCCAATTATCAGTGGTCCTAAGCACTGTTGTGGCTTCCTTTGGGAGTATTCTAACTGGTGCTGTAGATGCTGTTTCCTCCAGGGTTGTGAACTGTGATTAAATATATGCCTGGAGGTTCAATCACCCTCCATCCAGCCATTAGTCAGCCAACACATCCATTCTTGTGATTTACTGCCTTCCTACATCATGACCCAATTTTTTTTTACTCACGGGATGTGAAGACAGCATTTATTGCCCATCCCTAGTTGCCCTTGTTAAGAGGGCATTTAAGAGTCACCCATATTGTTGTGGTCCTGGACATGTAGTCCAGGCAGCAGATTTCGTTCCCTAAAGGGCATTCATGAACTAGATGGGTTTTTACAACAAACATCAATGGTTTCATGGTTATCATCAGACTTTTTAATTCCAGATTTTTATTGAATTCAAATTTCACCACCTGCATTACCCTGGAATGCTTATCCTGTGATAATATCACTATGCCACCACCTCTCCAGTTAATTGGGCAATGCTTGGCTACCAGTCAAACAGCCTTTTCCCTCCATTTTCAATACTTATCTATCTGGTAATATTCAAATAAATTGACAAAAAGTACTATCTTTTTTAACATCCAGATGATTGTTCTTCAATTCCTGGAGACTCCAGGCCAATTGTGGAGGGTTGGCAACCACAGTGACCTCCAATGTCCACAAGCTTTGCCTGCCTGGATTCAACATGTTGGAGAATCAGCAGGACAGGCAGTATCACATGGGATGTCAAGACAGAAGCAAAATACTGCAGATGCTGGAACTCTGAAATAAAAATAGAAAATGCAGCAGGTCAGGCCATATCCATGGAGAGAGAGACAGAGTTCAACTTTCACGTTGATAATCATTCATCAGATATTCTGAAGAAAGGCCATTGATGACCTGAAGCATTAACTTTTGTTTTTCTTGCTGTGGAACATCAAGAACCTTGGGTCCTGCTCACAAAGGGAATGTCCCACTGTGCTGGCTGCAGCATCAGGACTAGGCATTCTTACCCTCCTCCTCCACTATGCCACTCCCTCCCCACCTTTACAGCCACATAACCTTCTGGGAGAGGAAGAGAAAAGGAGAGAAAAAGAATTGGGTCACTAAGAGAAAAAAGAAGTCGGAAAATTCCTCCCTGACCTCCTTAGGCTATTGAATCCAGTCCAGGAGATCACACAGAGCAAGTGTTATCTATAAAGACACTGACCTTCGATTAGATGCAACCTCTGTCCCAGTCAAGAACCCTCTTGAAGAACCCAGTTCCGTCTTGAAGATAATGTAGAGATTCAGCAGCTGGCAATGTATTCCAGATGCTCGCTACTGTCTGGGGAAAGAAGAGCCATCTTACACCCAGTCTATTCCTACTCTTACACGGTTTAAGCTTTGTAAAAGGAGAGGGCTGCCTTTCACGGTGAGTGAACGACAGTGCCACCCTGCTGCCCCACTCAAATGACCCATGCAGAGGCAGAAAGAAGGCAAGGCAAGGTGGTCAACACCAGATGAGAGGCAGAAACAACAGCAGCAGGGGCAGCTTATGACCCAGCAGACAGGAGATAACAGACCTCCTGCACTCCAAGAAGTATTGAATGACACCCACTAGCCAACCATATCACTTCATTCCCCTACAGGTGTAACACCCAGAAAGGGCACCAGATTAGGTCAGAGGAGCTGCGCAGCACACACAGCTACAAAAGGGATGCAGGGTTTCAATTATTAATTTACAGGACAGCAAGCGCAGCGAGGTCAGTAGGTTCTTTGTCGGCCTTTCTACTTTGTGCAGAATGCTCATTTTTTCTGGGGTGGATTTCTGCCTCAGGAGATGAAATGCGCTTGTGTGGCAGATGTGGTCAAGCTGAAGAAAAACTGGCTTGTAATATTGGAACATGGAATGGACTGGGATAGGAAGTTGCCATTTTCTTTTTCATCTATGATGCAGTGCATTCTGGGAAAGACAGCATGACGCTGCTCTACACTTAGCCTCTGCAATCCGTTTGGTGCTCTCCACAAAAGGCAAGGACTTAGTGGGGCAGTGCGGTCCTTTGACGATTTGACATTTGAATTCACCCCGGAGTGATTATTTGAAAAATCTTTTTTTGTGCTGGTTGTCATGCAGGGTCTGATGTGAAACAAATTTGTTTTACAGTGAACTTGAGTCTCCGCCGCAAACTAATTCAACTCTGCCTCCAAAGCAACAGTGGCTAAACTTCGAAATGACTTCATTGGCTGTGAAAACGCTTTGCGATGTCCTGAGAGGTATGGTCTAAATGCAAATTCTTTCCTTCCTTAAATGCCAACCTCGTGCAGAGAGGCCTCCAGAATGGCTAAAATGGAAAATGGTAGATTTTGCACTGGAACAGTGGAATTGGGAGCTGGTGTGGGGAGCTTTATTCCACAGGATAGAATTCCCACGGCATGGATCAGAAAATCGGAATCGCTGTGCCTGCAGTTTCCTGACACACTCTTGCAGTGGACTCATTGTGGCCCACATGGATCAGAGCCCATCAGAGAAACTTGATTATACACAGTCAATTTTAAATTTCCATCTTGTTTATAATCAGATATATTCCCTTTTAAGAAGGATTTAGTTCTGCCTCAACAGGCCAATTGATTTAAGTGAGTTAAAATGTAATGTAAGTTAAACACGAAAAAATAATAAATGATGGTTATCGCAAACTAGGGAGTGGTCTTTCTCTACTGGCAAGACTGCAGTTCCGAAATGCCTAAACAGTTATTAACAGAGCGATGTCTGTCAGTACGTGATACCACATTGTTGCCAGTGAAGATTTCAAAGAAGGATGACCCACTTCTTTGGCTGTTACAGGCCACCAAGGCAACCTAGAAGTACTAGTATACTGAAAGAGAAAGCAAGACAGACAGAGAGCGAGGAAGAGAGAGAGAGAAAGGGACAGAGAGAGACTGAGGGAAGAACAGACAAGGTCATGAGGACTCGAAAGTCAACTCTTTTCTTCTTCGCCGATGCTGCCAGACCTGCTGAGTTTCTCCAGGTAATTCTGTTTTTGTTTTGGATTTCCAGCATCCGCAGTTTTTTTGTTTTTATAAATAAACAGAAGGCACAGGAAAAATAGAGAAAGATAGCAAGGGGGAGAGAGACAGAAGAAGGGTGATGGAGAGAGAGATAGAGACAGCAAAACAGAGACAGATGGAGAGAGAGAAAACAGAAAACTGAATGAATAACAAAATTGAAAAGAAAACAGGGTATAGAAGTCTGTCAAGACAAAGGTTGAACATGGGGATAATACACACATAGACAAAAAATACAACATAAAAAGAGATATTTTAGGTGCAGATAGGCCCTTGAGGTAAGCAGTGGAATTGCATTTTGCCTCAACGCGTATATTATCAGTGCACAGAGAGGGGACTTTCCTTGATTTTCTGCTACCCCATCATTTAAAAGGCCCCTTGTTTAACTTGTCTCATGGACAGGGAGAACAGAAGATGGGATTAACTGGGCATTTTTCCAGCTGTGACTCAGTTGGCAACACACTCACCTCTAAGTCTGAAGGTTGTGGGTTCAACTCCCGCTCCAGAAACTTCAGCACAGAAGTCTAGGCTAACACTCCGGTGCATTACTGTGGGAGTGCTGCACTGTCAGATGAATAATGGTCTGTATCTCGTGATTCCAATAATCCGAACACTAAGTTTGCAGCTACTGAGAACTGCAACTTTTGGGGAGACAACAGGGCCAGATTTTGTGGCACCTATTTGGGTGGGAGGAGAAAATGGTGGCCAGAATGTGAATCTGAAAGTCCCTCTCCTATTTCTGTCTCTGGCTATATTCAGTGGTGCAGGAATGAATGGTGGGAGGAGGGGGTGGTGGGAACCCCACATGCTGCTGTTTAGAAGTTTCCAGCAACATCCTAGAAGTGGAGAGAGATGGAAGAGTGGAAAAGATTCTACTCTACAGGACTTGTTCACATATTTGTTCAAAGGAATGTGAACTTGTTAATCTTGACAGATTTATGAGCTTCTGAAGAGGATAATCATTATCAAGTGCCTATTCAAGAATTTTTTTTATTTTGACAGCTTTCCAAAGACTTCCAAATATAACAGGGGGCAACAAAATGTTTACTCAACTTTTGGACTCTTTCCACCTTCAATTCATGGTTCACATCTCCACACATGAGTTCTGTTCACAATGGATACTCGGTGAGTTGGTTGCGGGGGTGTGAGGTGGGGATAGGGGTCAGGAGAGGTAAGGGGGTGGGGGGATCCATGGGGTGGTTGGATGTGAGGGGTTGGGAAGTGAAGGTTAAGGGGGCTTTACTCTGATCTGCAGATCTGGGCCGATATCGCCATGAAGGCAAGCCTTTTAACCAGGTTGTCTCAGCCTCGGCCCTCCGCAGGCTCTGCCCTGGCAGGCTCGACTCCTGGATGTCCCCACCTCCACCAGATGAAAATCCCGCTGCCTGGCACTGACAGGATGGAGGCAGAATAATGATGTCGTAAAAATTCCCGACCCTCTGTTCCCACCTCAGTGGTGAAAATCCAGCCCTTATGTTTGAATCCGGAAGTTGTTATTCACCAGAAATGGCATTGGGGGGAGCCCACACTGATGGTCCCACCGGGACCTGTCAGAGTGTAAACTTGCGTTTACTTTTTTCTATTCATTCATAGGATGTGAGCATCCCTGGCTAGGCCAGCATTTATTGCCCATCCCGAATTACCCTTGTTCAGAGGGCATTTAAGAGTCAACCACGTTGCTGTGGGTCTGGAGTCACATGTAGGCCAGACCAGGTGTGGATGGCAGATTTCCTTCCCTCTAGTGAATCAGGTGGGTTTTTACAACAATCGGCAATGGTTTCATGGTCATCATTAGACTTTTAATTCCAGATTTTTATTGAACTCAAATTCTACCATCTGTGGTGGCGGGATTCGAACCTGGGTCCCCTGGGTCGCTGGATTACTAGTCCAGTGAAAATACCTTGCTTATTTACACTGATTTAATTATGGCTGTTTCTAGCAGGCGTAAAGCCTCCTCAGGAATGCAGCATTTCAAATCAGCAAGAGGGTCAAAACACTCCCACACCCTGACACCCCGCCTCACAGCCCCAGCCCCTCAGTCCCGCCAGTGTCGGAGAAGACCTGGGGATAGTGGGCGAGCGAAACTGGGTTGCCCAGGTTTTGAGCAGAACCGGGTTGGGGGGGGTGGGGGGGAGTCAGGGGTGGTGCAATGGGAGAAGCTAGAATTAAAAGTAGGATAAAGAAAATATTTAAAACACTCAAAAACCCTTACCTATCACTGAACTACCTCAAGGCACTTGCCTTCAGCTCAGGATGGCAAAGGGGCCATGGCTTCACTGGATTTGGGCCCTCACCGCTAGGCCTCTCCACTCACCTCACTGACAGATACACCCTGCAGCTGAGAGAACAGGTTCCCGCTGCAGCCTATGAAAATGTAGTTTTAAACGCAGTCAGTGGCATATGCCTCTTCTTTATCACTGACCACAAGCTCTGGGCCATTAAACCAAGGCTCTGTCTGCCCTCTCAGGGGTCGACATAAAAGATCCCGTGGTGCAAATTTGAAGAGCAGGCGAGTTATCCCCCAGCATCCTGTGCTCAATATTTATTACTAAAAACAGATCATTAACACATAGCTGTTTGTGGGAGCTTGCTGTGCACAAATTGGCTGCCATGTTTCCTATGTCACGACATGCCCACTCTTCAAACAGTACTCCATTGGCTGTGAGGCAGTTTGGGACATCATGAAAGGCACTATGAAAATGTAAGTCTGCCTCTCTCTTTGGTCATGAGCAGAGGTGTGCTGAGACTGCATCTTAAAATGGCCAAGTTTGAAAATCGCCATTTCCCATTGCCATTTGTGCTGAGGTGAGACAGGGGACAGTTCATGGTCGGGTGGAAAGGGCAGCCCATGTTGGGCAATGCGCTTGAAATGGTGGGCTGGCGCAGCAGTAAAACTGAAACCAAGCTAAAGGGCACAACTCTGGATCCAATGTAAAGGAATAAGCAATTGTCCAGAGTCAAGAGATGGAAATGAGCCAAGAACCAGGACTTGTCACTTCAAGTGGTCAACTTGGAACGTTTCAAAGTTGCTTCTGGACGTTGCAGGATTGTTCTTTGCTCCAACTCTTAAAAGCGCATACTATCCCACCTTCGCACCCAAAATGCATGTTAATGGAATTTGAGACAAGGATGGGCCCCACCACCACCCCTCCCCCACTCCCAAAATTACCACTCCAGTGAGGCGGGTGCCAAGGAGCAGGAGAAGCCTTGTGCCCAATTAGCACAGTACATCAGAAAACACACATGAGCTGCATGAACAACAATGCCCATTTTCTATTCCTAGCACCTCAATAATGGCCTTTTGGCAGGCGCCCTTGGAATAATACCCAACAACAGTCCCGTGCCTTTAGGAAGAGAGAAGGTAACTGGCAAAGGAAAAAGACAAAATGAAGTGAAGTTGTGATTTGGTGACATCAAGCTTGGGTTTTATTAGAGCCTAAAACGAGTTGACAATTGTGACAAACTCCCCTGGTGTTGTTATTATGAGGATGTGCTTTTTTAAAAAGGTACAATTTCTAATTTTTCATTTTCCGGCTGGATTTAAAAAAAGACTAAAACCCCCTAAAGACAATGGAGACTGCCCGGACAGCAGCAATATACAGCTTGCATTCCACCAAGTGGAATGGGAAAAAGAGACACTCAACCCCCTGGGGAGTGTGAAAGACCCCTCCCCTGTTGGCTTTGCGCTATCCTGAAATTTTTTAATGTTTCTGAGACGAGACATCAAAATGGAATTACGTACTCTAAAACAATGACTGCAGCAGACATGGGCTAATAGAATTCCTCTGGAATATACAGCCAGCAGGGTACATTAAGGGGCTGTTTAAGGATTAGAAGGGGTCATCTGTCATATGGATGACATCCTGATCCATGGATCTACTACATCAGAGCATGATGCCTAAGTGGGAGCAGTGTTGCAATGCTTGCAAGAAGCAGGACTAACTTTTAATAGTAAATGTGAGTTCTCACAAGCAACCGTTCAATTTCTGGTACACATCATTCACGCATCGAGGCTGATCCTTCACCTTGCAATATCACGGAGCTTCAACGATTGATGTGAATGGTCAATCAAATAGGGAAGATCTTACCTATTCTGGCCCATGTAAATGAACTGCTGCGACAATTGCTTAGGCAAAACTAAGCATTGTGTTGGGAACAAAATCAACAAGTTTTGTTCAAAAGGATAAAAGAGATGCTCATTTCACTTGGCATATTAGCTCACTTTGATCCCAAACTGCCTATGATAGTTGCCACAGATGAACCATAGTTTGAGCGAGGAGCAGTACTCTTTCAAGTTCAGAGAGACGGTAAACGGAGACCAGTGTACTACTCATCTCGATCACTGACTGAAATGGAGCAAAGATACGCCATCATTGAAAAAGAAGCATTAGCAGCTACATGGGCCTGTGAGAATTTTTCTGACTACATCTTAGGCCTAAAGTTTGCCATTGAGACAGACCTCAAGCCATTGGTTATGTTATTAACTACTAAAGAATTAGCAAAGATGCCGCCAAGAGTCCAGAGATTTCATTTGAGATTGACGAGATTCGATGCCACAACTGAATATGTCCAAGGAAAACGACAAACTACAGTGGACACATTGTCATGCATTCATGATCAGAGATTGGTCATACCAAGAGTCCTCAGACTTGAGATCCTTCAGACAACATACCTGGGGCAGCTGGGCATTACACAAGTGTTGTGCTAGAGCGCAAAATTCTGCTTGGCAACCAGGGATCGCAAAATCATTAGAAGAAATGATTTCAAACTGCATCACCCGTGCAATCCATTGCCAGGAACAGAGAACCATTGATGGTATCTTCATTTCCATCCAGACTGTAGGAACATCTTGGAATGGATCTTTTGAGCTCAAAGGGAAGACGTTCCTCATAGTTGTCGACTATTACGCTAGAAGGGTTGAGGTGCAGTATCTACATGGTCCCACCTTGGAACCTGTCATTACATTACCAAAAGAAATGTTGCCATGCTTGGCATTCCAGACAGAATCATTTCAGACAATGCCCTACAGTTTGCCAATGAATGTTTTAAGCAGTTCGCAGAAGCCTATGGATTTGTCCACACGCCTAGCTCGCCCAGGTACCCGCAAGCTAATAGGGAGGCTGAACGAGGAGTAAGGACAGTAAAGACTTTGTTGGAAAAAAATTATATCAATTTGGCACTGTTAAGCTACTGTTCCACACCACTCCAAAATGGTCCGGCTCTGTCCAAACTTCTAATGGGAAGACGACTGTGGACTCAACTTCCCGTTCTTCTGCACATGCTTATGCCATGCCTCAAAGCAGCAGATATAGAGAGAGTAAGGGAGAAGGAGGATGAGTATCATGCAAATCAAACGAAAAACTATAATCAATGCAATAGAGTGCATAACTTACCAGAAATCCAGGCAGGGAATTCAGTATGGATTTGTGCCCAAAATCACAAAGGCTAGGTTTTGGAAAAAACACTACATCCACAATCTTATCTCATAGAGACTAGGGGGGAGATGTGGTGTACAGGGTTAATGTTAAATATATAAATAAACAGTCTACATCATCAGTGATGTAAGGTCACATGACCAAAGAGTATGTTTATGCTGAGGGCAAGTTCTATGTGAAGCCTCGTGCTGAGCCTTGCCCTGTATGTAGTTAGGATGTTTAATAAAAATTATTATTTACTAACAGCTTTGCCTCCAGCAGTCTCTATGGATCCTAACCGAGGATAACCGATGCTAAAACCCACACTGATGATAACAGAGGCTCCACTGTGTGAGATTTCCAGAAGTGTATTTTTGACTTCAACTTGCAAGCAATACAAAAGCATTCACTGAGCCAGGAGGACTTTGCTTGGTAGATGTGGCCAGACATCCTTCTGTGGGCCATTCAAACCAGAAATGGGACTATGTGAGGAATCAGGATGTGATCAATATTCATGATCTGATGTCTACTCCATATTCACTGGGCCTGCAACAGGACAGTGGCACTCCAGGCATTCCAAATGTGTTGTCAAGATGACTTCAGTGAAGTCAGTTGGAGTGGTGATCTGTTGGCAGGTCTCCCCTTCAATATCACTGCATTTCTCACTGTCTAGACCTGTGTAGACCATAACCAAGAACAGGGATTTCTGTCAGCATTCTAGGGGAAGGAGTTCCATTGCAACCTCTGTAGAACAGAATTGGAAGTGTGTTCTTTATAAACAGGCCAATGATGTCAGTACAGCTGGTGCACCAAGGAAATCTTCCCTTTTGTTTACTTCTGCTGAACCAACTCAGATGGTGTAGGAGTTGATATGGTAGATACTATATTCCCCAGTGGGAGAGTCCAAAACAAGAGGACATAGCCTTGCAATTAGAGCCAGGCCATTTGGGGTGATGTCAGGAAGAGCTTCTTCACACAAAGGACAATTGAAACCTGAAGCTCTCCCTGAAATGCTATTGAGGCTGGGGGTCAATTGAAAAATTTAAACTTGAGATTTATAGGTTTGTGTCAGGCAAGGGTAATAAGAGTTATGGAACTTGGGGGGTGGGGGGTTGATGGAGTTAAAATACAGGTCAGCCATGATTTGGTTGAATAGGAGAACAGTGTTGAGGAGTTGAATGACCTATGTTGTATATTGGTTTTGACTGGCTAACGAACGGTTACGGAGACATAGGTATTTTTAAACAATAACTGATTTTTTGTATGAATTTAACTATTTACAGATATACCAGACTACAGGTATTATTACTCAGTCTAAGCAATGAGCCTTCACCTTCTAGACTCCTAGTCAAGTGACTCTCTTTTACATCATCATGTGGGTGGTACTGTTTCTCCAGTCCCACATATTAACTCTTTCATCCCTGCACACCCTAATACTATGTCTCCCCTCAAGTCTTTGCCCATATATATTTACATTTATCTTTACATACTACCTCTTCTACCCCCAAGTCTCTGACTTTGTAGGTTTAAGTGGTCTGGAGGTTTAATGACTCCCCCTGATCGTGTTCCTGTGAGGCCTGGAAGATCGGTAGCCTCCCTTTGGACCTCTTTGTTTTGACTTGCCTGGTCTTTGGTAAGAGTTGCAGTATCTGGTGCATCGTCAGTTTGACTCTCAATATCTGGTTCTTCCAAATGTGTAATGGAAGTTTCTCCTTGAGGAATGAGGATAAGATTTCTCCTGTTCCTTCTCAACTTGCCTTCTGGGGTATGTATCAAGTAAGACTGTTGTTGATCACTATCCCTTTGGATGATGTTGCCTTCTCTTGCCTTGGTCTCTTATCTATCCTTGTCTCCTTTGTTCGGGCTGGGCATGTTTGTGGTACGACACCTCCTATTGTAAGTGGAAGCTTGTTGTCTTCTGTAGGACTGTTCACAGTCCTGAAACTTCTGATAGTTCCAGATTGCTAACCCTGGGATTAATTTCTTGGGCAACAAGGAAAGCTGAGTGCAAAGCTTTCTGCCCATCAGCAGTTCAGATGGTGCAAATCCACATTGCAACAGAGTAGACCTGTGTTGTAAGGGTGGCCAAGTCACTACTGTTGATGGAGTTGATCTGCAGACACTTCCTGGGTGGAAACATTAAGTTTATTTACAATATACTCAGCAGCAACTACACATGTGCTTTCAACTCCAACTCTGTCTCTGCACTGTCTGCTGGAGGTAGCCTGTGCTACTCTCCAATTGGTTACTACAGATCATGTGATCTCTCCTTAACAAGTATTATTCTTAAAGGTGCATTACACACTAAAGGAAACCATAATTACTACAACCTGTATGTTAAAAGTGCCATTGGAAAACCCTCCTTCTTCAAGAGGATTTTTTTTAGTACAGATACCCCTTTCTACCTTGCCGTTGGATTGAGGATGCCTCAGGGAACAGGTGAGGTTTTGGAACCTGTAGTTCTTAGAGAAATGAGTGAGGTAGTCATGAGCAAATTTTGGGCTGCTGCCGTGGTCCAGAATACCAATGTGTTGTGAAGACTTCTTTCAATGACCTAATGACCGACTCTGTGGTCATTGTGTGTAAATGCTTCACCTTGATCCGCCTGGTGAAGTAGTCAACAATGAGGAGGAAGGATTTGCCATTGGACATAAATAGATCCATTCCCAGATGTTCCCGTGGTCTGGTAGGGAATTGGGTGGGGATAAGGAGCTCCTTCTGGACTGGCTTTTGTAGCAGGCACACCTGGTAGTGTGGCATCATCTCTTCAATTGCTCTTGATGTTCCCGGCCACCACACTGTAGACTGGGCTCCTGCTCTGCATTTTGTGATGCCCATGTGACCCTGATAGATTCGTTGCAGAATCTCTGGTTGGAGCGAGACAGGAATGACCAGCCCCTCATTGTACGCCAGTAGATCATCAATTATGAAGTATTTCCATTGCTCAAAGTATATTTTGATGACCATCCCACTGTGACCAACCTTGCACGCAGTACTGATGGATGTGGATGCAGTCTTCATCCTGTATCTGCTCTTGGAGATTCTATTATAGCTATTTGGAACTCACTGGCAATTGTGTTACCACAAACTGGGAATGAGACTCGACCTCATCAACTAGATTAACACCCTGTATTGTGGGATGGTCAACAGTGGCCCTGGACAATGTGTCTGCAGCCGTCTGCAGCTTGGCCTGGACATACATGTAAATGAGGCGCATTAGTCGCAAGTGGAATCACTGGATTTTGGAGGAATTCCAGCGAGTTCCTTTTCATCCAGTGATGAGACTAACGCTTTGTGGTCCGTCTCGATGACTACTTTCAGTCTGATGATATAGTCGGAGAATTTCTCACAAACCCACGTGACTGTAAGAGCCTCTTTCTTTGTAACTGCATACCCATTTCTGTGTCCGATAGTGCCCGAGAAGCACAATAGGCTGGTTGATGGTACTCATCCTGTTGCTCTTGAAACAGGACTGGCCACTAGTCCTGTAGACAAGGCATCCGCTGCGATTGTGGTCGGCAGGGATGGGCCACAGTTGGCCAGGATATCTGGTGACAGCAGCATGTGTTTAATCTGATGGAATGCTTGCTGCTGGTGTGCATTCCAATACCATGCTTGGGCCTTCTTCAATGGGTGTCTCATTGTCTCTGTGACTTGTCCTTAGTTCGGCAGGAATTTTGCCAGCCGATCTCTCAGTTTTGCCCCCTCTCCCGGTTATGGGGGGTGCTGTGGTGAGACCAGTACAAACTGGGCAGGTTACACCTGGGCAGTACCAGGACTCACGTCCTGGGGGAATATTGCTAACGGTTGGGGAGGGTTTAAACTAAAATAACAGGGGGATGGGAACCTATGCAAGGAGTCAGAGGAGGGGGAATCAAGGACAAGAACAAAAGACAGAAAGGGGAATAAGAAAAGTGATAGGCAGAGAAATCAAGGGCAAGAATCAAACAGGGCCTCAGTGAAAAATAGTGGGAACAGGACAAGTAATGTTAAAAAGACAAGTCTTAAGCCTTTGTGCCTTAATGCGAGGAGCATTCACAATACAGTGGATGAATTAACCACGCAAATAGATGTAAACAGGTATGATATAGTCGGGGTTATGGAGACATGACTGCAGGGTGACCAGGGATGGGAACTGAACATCCAGGGGTATTCAGTATTTAGGAAGGGCAGACACAAAGGAAAAGGCGGTGGAGTTGCATTGCTGGTTAAAGAGAAAATTAACGCAATAGTGAGGAAAGATATTAGCTCCGACGATGTGGAATCTGTATGGGTAGAGCTGAGAAATATTAAGGGGCAAAAAAACATTACTGGGGGTTGTATATAGACGTCCAAACTATAGTGGTGATGTTGGGAATGGCATTAAACAGAAAATTAGAGACGTATGCAAGAAAGGAATATCTGCAATTACGGGTGATTTTAATATGCAAATTAAATTAGTAACAATACCGCAGAGGAGGAATTCCTGGAATGTATAAGGGGTGGTTTTCTGGACCAATACGTTGAAGAACAGGCCATCCTAGACTGGGTATTGTGTAATGGGAAAGGAATAATTGGCAATCTAGTTGTGCAAGGCCCCTTGGGGATGAGTGACCATAATATGATAGAATTCTTCATCAAGATGGACAGTGACATAGTTGATTCTGAGACTAGGGCCCTGAATCTTAATAAAGGAAACTATGATGGTATGAGGCGCAAGTTGGCTATGATGGATTGGGAAACATTACTTAAAGGGATGACGGTGGATAGGCATTGGCAAACATTCTAAGAGCTCATGGGTGAACTGCAACAATTGTTTATTCCTGTCTGGCGCAAAAGTAAAACAGGAAAGGTGGCCAAACCATGGCTTACAAGGGAAATTAGAGATAGTATTAGATCCAAGGAAGAGGCATACAAATTGGCCAGAAAAAACAACAGACCTGAGGATTGGGAGCATTTTAGAATTCAGCAAAGGAGGACCAAGGGATTGATTAAGAAGGGGAAAATAGAGTACAAGAGTAAGCTTGCAGGGAACATAAAAACTGACTGTAAAAGTTTCTATTGGTATGTGAAGAGAAAAAAGATTGGTGAAGACAAATGTAGGTCCCTTACAGTCAGAAACAGGGGAATTTATAATGGGGAACAAAGAAATGGCTGACCAACTAAATGCATACTTTGATTCTGTCTTCACAAAGGGGGACACTAATAAAATACCAGAAATGTTGGGGAATACATGGTTTAGTGAGAGGGAGGAATTAAAAGAAATCAGTATTAGTAGGGAAATGGTGTTGGGGAAATTGATGGGATTGAAGGCCGATAAATCCCAGATAATTTACATCCCAGAGCACTTAAGGAAGTGACTCTAGAAATAGTGGATGCATTGGTGGTCATCTTCCGAGATTCTATAGACTCTGGAACAGTTCCTACAGATTGGAGGGTAGCTAATGTAACTCCACTATTTAAAAAGGGAGGTAGAGAGAAAACAGGGAATTATAGAGCAGTCAGCCTGGTAGTGGGTAGTGGGGAAAATTCTAGAGTCCATTATAAAAGATTTAATAGCTGAGCATGTAGAAAACAGTAGCAGAATCGGACAGAATCAGCATGGATTTATGAAAGGGAAATCATGCTTGACAAATCTACTGGAATTTTTTGAGGATGTAACTAGTAGAGTTGATGAGGGGGAGCCAGTGGATATGGTTTATTTGGACTTTCAGAAGGTTTTCAACACAGTCTCACATAAGAGATTAGCGTGTAAAGTTAAAGCGCATGGGATTGGGGGTAGTGTATTGAGATGGATAGAAAACTGGTTGGCAAACAGGCAACAAAGAGTAGGAATAAACGGGTCTTTTTCCGAATAGCAGGCAGTGACTAGTGGGGTACCGCAGGGATAGGAGCTGGGACCCCAGCTATTCACAATATATATTAATGATTTAGATGAGGGAACTAAATGTAATATCTCCAAATTTGCAGATGACACAAAGCTGGGTGGGAGGGTGAGCTGTGAGGAAGATGCAGAGATGCTTCAGCGTGATTTGGACAAGCTGAGTGAGTGGGCAAATGCATGGCAGATGCAGTATAATGTGGATAAATGTGAGGTATCCACTTTGGTAGCAAAAATAGGAAGGCAGATTATTATCTGAATGGCTATAAATTGAGAGAGGGGAATGTGCAACAAGACCTGGGTGTCCTTGTACACCAGTCGCTGAAGGTAAGCATGCAGGTGCAGCAGGCGGTAAAGAAGGCAAATGGTATGTTGGCCTTCATAGCCAGAGGATTCGAGTACAGGAACAGGAATGTCTTGCTGCAATTGTACAGGGCCTTGGTGAGACCACACCTGGAATATTGTGTGCAGTTTTGGTCTCCTTATCTGAGGAAGGATGTACTTGCTATAGAGGGAGTGCAGCGAATGTTTACCAAACTAATTCCTGGGATGGCAGGATTGATATATGAGGAGAGATTGAGTCGGTTAGGATTATATTCGCTGGAGTTCAGAAGAATGATGGGGGATCTCATAGAAACCTATAAAATCCTAGCAGGACTAGACAGGGTAGCTGCAGGAAGGATGGTCCCGATAGTGGGGGAATCCAGAACCAGGGGTCACAGTCTGAGGATACGGGGTAGACCATTTAGGACTGAGATGAGGAGAAATTTCTTCACCCAGAGAGTGGTGAGCCTGTGGAATTCGCTACCACAGAAAGTAGTTGAGGCCAAAACATCGTATGTTTTCAAGGAGTTAGATATAGCTCTTGGGGTGAAAGGGATCAAAGGATATGGGGAGAAAGTGGGAGCAGGATATTGAGTTGGATGATCAGCCATGATCATTTGAATGGCAGAGCAGGCTCGAAGGGCTGAATGGCCTACTCCTGCTCCTATTTTCTATGTTTATATGTTTACCATTTCAAGGAATCGTTGAAGATCTGGAAAGAATGGGGCAGGGTTAGAAATTTGCTGATGGCCCTTGTTTTTTGTGGGTCTGCCATTATGCCTTTGCTGCTCACAATGTTTCCCAAAAATCGGATGGACGTTTGGAGAATTCATTCTTATCGTTAAATGTCAGTCTTGCTTCCTGCAAGTGGTTCAAGAGGGATTTAAGTCTCAGGTTGTGTTCTTCGACAGTTACTCCATGAACAAGGACATCAACCGTGTGGCAGATTACGCCTTTTAGCCTTGCAAGATGGTAGACATTGTTCGCTGAAAAATTTTTGGGTGCCGAGGTCATGCCAAACGGCAAACGATTAAAGTGAGATCTGCCAAATGGAGTAATAAAGGTTGTCAGTAATTTAGATTTTTCATCCTACGGTACCTGCCAAAAGCCACTGTTGGCATCGGGTTTCGAGAACATTGTACTCTTGGAGAGTTTGGTCAAGCTGTCGTCCACTGAGGACATTGGTTGGATTTGCCTCACCACAGCCTTGTTGAGTTGAGTCAGGTCAAGACAAATGCAAAGGGAGCCGTCTGGTTTAGGAACCGGAACCATTCCGGAGCACCGTGCTGTCGGCTTTGTGATGAGGGAGATGATTCCCATCTTAGTCATCCCGTCAAGTTGCAGTTGGACCTGTTTCATGAGTGAATGTGATATCCTCCTCTGTGTGAAAAGACACACAGGTTTGGATTTTTCTCAGCGTTATGCTGCACTCAGCCTTCAGCTGCCCCAGCCCAGTGAATATGTTTGGAAAATCCTGTGCAAAGTCGGACCCAAATCCTTGCTGAAATGAAAACAAAATGCTGGAAATACTCAGCAGGTCTGGCAGCATCTGTGGAGAGAAATACAGAGTTAACTTTTTGAGTCTGTGTGACTCTTCAGCAGACCTTTCTTCCAGATCCTTGCTGATCTCGATCTTTTGGATGAGGTTGAGGTTGACGCAGGCTTTTCGAATCAGAAGAAAGAATTCCTGATTATGAAGGGCATATAATGTTTCCAGTTTCTGTTTGTTCTGATATTGGAACATTGCTTGCAATGTACCTTTGACCTGGAGCTTGATTCCCCCTGGGCTATATAACTGGGCTGTAGGTGATTTCAGGCATTCTTTTACTCACCACGGTTCTTTATCAGACAGGAGTGTGACGCTTGCTCCTGTATCCAATTTGAAATTAGTGATGTGTCCATTGACACAAATGCCTGCATTCCAGAAAGTATATCTTGGATCTTTGATCTCTCCCCAAGAGGCATTGTTGGTTCTCTTTTTGGAGAGACTCCTCTATTTCATTAATGGCCTTGTGTGCACAGATTCTCTTGTGATCCTCTGTGCGTCCAGAGATTTTAGTCCTGCAAATCTTTCCAAAGTGTCCAAATATTTTACAGTGAAAGCATTCTGCAGTGCTTGGAGGCCTGTGAGGCTTTTTGGTGCCACAGTGCTGGCATGGCTTACTGGCATCTTGAGCTTTTGTTCCATTAGGTCTCTTTTGCCCTGGAGTGTCTTTGGCATTCTTTCAGTTAATAAGCTATACTGCCATTGGGGGTATTCTGAACCATGGTTTGTCACGCCGCCCCCCCCCCCCCCCCCCCCCCAACCCCTTAATATCTCAATATGGCTCTATTTTGTTAATGAATCTCTGATTGTCTGACTAACTGTACGGCAGTAGGTCAGAAAGGGTGTCATCTCTGTTACTTAATCATGTGGTGTTACATCATCATTACACCAGCATCATGTGCTTCTGATGTTGATGCTTTATTCTACATCTCCCCCCAAGTCTTTATCCCAATGATATACACCCTCCTACATCTCCTCCCAAAGTCCCAGACCTCACAGGGTCAGTCTCTGAGATGCCTTGACCGATCTCCCTGATCTTGTTCTGATCTCTTTCTGAGGTGGAGGACATTCTGCACTCTCCCTTCTGTCCATGTGAGTGTCCTTCTCCTGGGTGGCTGTACAGCTTTGCCTTGTTCCTTCTCCTTTATCTCAGTCAGGACCTGAGTCGTAAGCCCAAGTTCCTATTGGCTTTCTTCCCAAGGATATTAAGGCTCTGCAGTTTTTTCTGGTCTGTCTCAATCCTGCACAATCTCGATTGTGAAGCTGTTTTGATTATTATGCCTTCTTTCAGTTGGCCTTGTACCCATTCTCTCTCCCGAGGCTGCAGCACTGATTAGTCTTGTGCTCTGTGCCTGAAGTTGAAATTGCGAGCCTGCTTGTTTCTCTGTTCTTCCTCAAGCTATTTTACCCTCTTGTGGCCATTCAAGGTAATATTAGGTTTTAGTTTCTGTTTCAGAGCTGGAAGTTGTATTCCCAATCTCCTTCCCATTAACGACTCTGATGGTGAGAAACCATTTTGTCGCAGTGAAGTAACTCGGAAGAGCTAAGTTAAGATCCCCATTCCTCTTCATCAAGTCTGTGATGGTCCGTATGCCTCTCTCAGCTTCTCCATTTGCCTGAGGATAATGAGGTGAATTGGTTATGTGAATGAATCTGTATTCCTTCACAAAATTTTGGAATAATTCATTGGTAAGTTACAGACCATTGTTCGACACCACAATGTCCGAATGCCATGTGTTGCATAAATTCTCTTTGGTGATTTAATGACTTATTCCACTGTGATACTGTGCAATCTGTTCACTTCAATCCACCTTGAGCAGTAATCAATGACAATAAGGGATACCCTACCTTTAAAATCAAATACACCCATTCCCATAGCCTTGATGGAAAAGTAGAAGGTGAGAGTGGTTTGTTTTTCTCTTGGCTGTTCCCTGCACACCTAAGACAATTGGAAATCATTTCTTCTATTGAACAAGTAATGCCTGGCCACCAGCCTGATTGATTGCTGGGCTTTCACTGGACGTTTTGCTATCCCTAAGTGACCTTGGTGAAGCCTTTGGAGAATATCAAGCCAAAGTGTTCTCAGAATGACTATTCTGTTATTAAAAACTAGGGTATCATCAATGATTTTGAGGTGCTTTCTCTTTTCAAGGTACTGCTGGAGTACTGGAT
Source organism: Carcharodon carcharias (assembly GCF_017639515.1). NCBI lineage: Eukaryota > Metazoa > Chordata > Chondrichthyes > Lamniformes > Lamnidae > Carcharodon > Carcharodon carcharias. The sequence continues at coordinate 11,774,262 of NC_054507.1, read as the reverse complement.
TGTTAGTATAGTCCGTCCATCTTTCTAAACAGTGTTTTCTTCTCTGGACACATTCGTCATCTTGCTGCTATGCTTGTTTTATCTCTAACTTCTTTTCAGTAGCTGGTAGGCGTTGAGTAATGAGACATGTATATGCTTCCACCTCCTTGATGAAATGCAAATCCTCTAGATTGGTTCCCTCAACTGGTATCCTTGATAGTGCATCTGCTGTCATCTGGTACTTACTGTGAACGTACTCTGTGATGAAGTCATATCTCATTAGTCTTAATCTGAATCGTTGGACTCTAGGCGACATTTTCATAATCTCATTTGTGTTCAGAAGAGTGACTAGTGGCTTATGGTCTGTTTCAATTTTGAACCGCAATTCCATCATGTAGTCCGAGAATTTTTCGCATGCCCACATTGTTGCCAATGCTTCCTTTTCAATTGTAGCATATCTTTTCTCTGCATCTGTGAGTGACCTTGAGGCTTAGTGAACTGCTCTACAGTACATTTACCATCTCTCTCTGTTCTTGAAATAATACTGCACCCAGACGGTGCACCTGTTGCTACAATGGTCAGTAGTTCTGGGTCGTAATGTGCTAAAATTTCAGAGGAAAGTAAAAGATTTTTGATTTTCTCAGAAGTATGTTGCTGGTCCACATTCCAGCACCACTGTTGACCCTGTACCAACAGCTGTCTCAAAGGCTCACTGACCTTTGCCAAATTTGGTTGACCATCCTGAGTTATCTCTGAAGCTCAGCAATGTTCCTGGGTTGTGGAAACTCTCTGATCACCTTTGTTTTTTTGTGGGTCGACTGTTATTCCAGAGGATTATGCAATGTGATGTAGAAATTTAATCATGGGTTTGGAGAGCTCACATTCCTCATTCAATGTTAGACCTGCATCCTCTAAGGCTCTCAGGACTGTTTTAACCCCACAGTCATACTCTTCTCTTGTGGAGCTATGTACAAGTATGTCATCCATATGGTAGATTACACCTTCCGTGACTTCCAGGGCTTGAGACATTGTTCTCTGGAAAATTTCAGGAGAGGATGCCATTCTGAATAATAATCTATTAAAAGAATAATGACCGAATTGTGTTATAAAAGTGGTCAACAATCTGGATTCTTTGTCCAGAGGCAACTGCCAAAATCCGCTGTTTGCACCTAATTTGGTGAATAGAGTACCCTTGGCTAGTTTAGCAAGATTCTCATCCATTGAAGCCATTGTCTGGATCTCACATTCCATCGATTACTTGAATTAAATCCACACAGATTCTAATTAAGCCATTTGGCTTTGGGACCATGACCGTACCTGAACAGCATTTTGTTGGCATGGTTACTGGTGAGATAACTGCTTGCTATAGCATGTTCTCAATTTCACCATTGACTTTGTTCAAGAGTGACAGGGGACATAACTTGGTGCAAAGAAGCGATTTTGTTTAGCATCATCTCTGAGGGTGATATGGTATTCAGTCTTTAGTCTTCCCAAGCTTGTAAATAATCTTGGAAATTTATTCCTGAATGTATTGCTGTAATGCTCATCAGCAACTTTATAGATTAGTTTCAATTTTAAGCATGCCTTTCTGCTTAGAAGTGTGAGGTCATCCACTTAGGGAGGTCAAACAGTTACAGGCATTACAAAATAAATGGGAATATACTAAGAGGGTTAGATGAAGTGAGAGATCTTGGCGGACAAGTACATAGGTCTCTGGAGGCAGCAGTTCAAGTAGACAAGGCTGTAAAGAAGGCATATGGAATGCTCTCCTTCATTGGCAGAGCTATAGAATATAAAAGTAAGGATATAATGTTGGAATTGTATAAAACACTGCTGAGGCCACAAATGGAATATTGTGTGCAGTTCTGGTCACCACATTACAGGAAGGATGTAATAGCTCTGGAGAGAGTGCAGAGGAGGTTTACAAGAATGTTGCCAGGGTTAGAAAAGTGTAGCTACGAGGAGAGATTGGATAGGTTGGGGTTATTTTCCTTAGAACAAAGAAGGCTGAGAGGTGACTTGATTGAGGTGTACAAAATTATGAGGGGAATAGATAGAGTGGACAGGATAAAATTGTTTCCCTTGGCGGAGAATTCTAGAACCAGGGGACATAGATTCAAGATAAGTGGCAGAAGGTGTAGGGGGGGCATGAGGAAGAACTTTTTACGCAGAGGGTAGTGGGTGTCTGGAATTCGCTGCCCAAGTTGGTGGTAGAGGCAGAAACTCTAAACTCTTTTAAAAAGTACCTGGATCTGGATCTTAAGTGCTGTAAGTTGCAGGGCTATGGGCCGGGTGCAGGAAGGTGGGATTAGAAAGGGCACCTGGGTGTCCTCAGGCTGGCATGGACAAGATGGGCCAAATGGCCTCCTACTGTGCTGTAACTTTTCTATGGTTCTATTGTTCTAATAAAAAAAGTCTTTTGATTCTGGATGACATACAGAAGTTAAATGATTTCCCTAGCTTTGTACTTCAATTTTGCCGTGTGTTTGTCTATAACTTTCAGTGTAGTCCTACTTGGACCCTGTAACTTGATAGATGAAGACTAGTGTAATGTGCTTAAGCCATTTTACTTCATCAGTTAAGGCAGAAACTCCTGCGCCTGTTTCTAATTTAAACTCTGTGGGGTGTCCATCCACTTCATGTTTAACACTCCAGTTTTTCGTTTCACTTACTACCCGTAGGAAAGTTATGTCCTTTCTCTGTGGTTCTTCCACTTTTATGTGGTTTGGCTCTAATATTTTTTTCATTCCTTTTGCAGGTTGTCAGCATTTTAGATCAGCAGACAGTTTTAAAATGCCTTATTTTTCCACATTTGTGACGCTCTGCTCCCTGTGTTGGGCATTCTTCCCACTTGTGCAGTTTTTACCCATCACACCAAGAGCATTTCAAGATGGCGGTCGGTGCACTTATCCCTGTTTTCACGGGCTTCTGCTTTGGTGCGCTTTCCCTCTTATGGCCTACATACTGAATGGCCTTACTCATTCTTTTCCATGGGACTTCACCATTTCCGCTCTATTTTGTTTTCTGAGCTCAGTTTCTCACAATTTGCACTGCCTTGGCTAGCGTTAAGTCCTCTCTCATCTGCAAGAGATCTGATAGAGCTTCATCTAAGACCCTAACTACTGTTCGATCATTATTCAATTCATCGCTCAGTATTCCATAATTGCAATTTTCTGCCAGCTTGTACAGATCATTGATGAACAAATCCATTTTCTCACTTGGTCTTGGTTTTTGCTTGTTAAATTTTACCCTTTCTATAATTAAATCTTTGCCAACATTGAAATATAAATCAAATGCTTACAGGACTTCTTCATAAGAAGTTGAAGTCTCATCGACTTCCTGCCTCACTATTATGCCATCAGCAATAGCTCCAGCTGCATAGAGTAATGTGCTGACTGATCACTTGTTTTTTTTTTGTACAAACCAGAAGCAGTTCTATATCTGGAAAACCTCTTCTCCAGTTGTCCAGTGCTAAGCCTGTTGTCAGCCTTCAGTGCTCTGGAATGGTACTGGGAGTGGCAGTGTGGATTCCATGTTTGTACCAAGCCCTGGAATAGTTGTTGCTTCAACTGGTGCTGCTTGTTGATTCTGGTCTGTGGTCACTGCTGCCTGGACTCTGGGTCTGTCTCTCAGATGGCCTCTGCTGCAACAGCGATGCTCCAATTTGGTGAGTTTTAAAGCTGTTCCTGTCAGACTTCTCTTGACTGCCAGGTCTGTAGCTATTTCTTGGAGTTTTCTCGGTCTTTTACTCTTTGTCCGCTGCCACCATGTTTCATCATGTGTTTGGGTATAGACAGGGTTCTTTGGGGCTTGTCTACTCTCCCGAACTAAGCTGCTTGAGGCTGTAGTTTGTCAAAACCATTACTCTTTATTTACAGCTACTGTGCGCATATTGGGACCTCTGCACGAGGTTGGAACTTCTGCCCCCTCCAGATCTCTGTTACTCAGTCATGTGGTGTTAGATCATCATTACATCAGCATCATGTGCTTCTGATGTTAACCTTTTACAGGGGCGGGTGCGCTAGTGGTGTAAGCAGAAAATCAAAATTTAAAGAGATTGGGAACAATTAAAGGGGAGTGTCAAAATCATTTCAAACCAATTTTGATTGGGAAATTGCAAGCCTTACAGGGCTGTTATTGTTATTTGAAAGAAGAGTGTTAATGCCAAATAGAGTCACATAAAATCATTAAGTTCACTTACCTTTTGCCACAGTCCTGTATCATGGAGCCGCTTCTCATTCCATGCTTTCTCATATATCTATATCCATAAAATATAGATATATATAAACTCCAGTGCTTTATGTTTGACAGTGACAGCAATTCCCAAAGGATACAAGACAGCGCGAGAGAGCAGTGGAGAGATCAGAACCAGCGCAAGTGTGGGGAAGCTTCAAAAAGTGACGTCAGCACAAAGGTGACAGCTGATTGGTGAGTTCTGGGTAAGTGTTTTTCTCCAGTTTTTTTCTCCAGTTTTTCTCCAGTTTAAAAGAGATTAAGCTTAGGAAAGGTAAGAGTTCTAGTTTTTATTTAAAGTACATAAATAATTTAATGTTTTTTTTACTGTATTTAACTTAAAGTAAGGGGTTTTTTTCAACTAGAGGCATGGCAGAGCAGCTCAGTCCTGTGTTATGTACCGCCTGCAACATGTGGGAAGCCCAAGATGCTCCTTGCGCTTTGACTGACCACGTGTGCAGGAAGTGCCACCAGCTGCAGCTACTTGAGCTCCGAGTTTCGGAGATTGAGCAGCAGCTGGAGGCACTGAGGTACATCCACGAGGCTGAGAGTTTCATGGATATCACGTTTTAAGATGTGGTCACCCTACGGCTTTACGCAAGTGCAGACAAAGAAGGAATGGGTGACCATCAGTCAGAAGAAGGGTGTCAGGCAGGTAGTCAGGAAATCCCCAGGGTGCATCTCGCTCAAAAACCATTTTTCTGTGTTGGAAAACGGTGAGAGTGATGGTTCCTCTGGGGAGTGCAGCCACACTCATGGCACTGTGAGTGGCTCAGCTGCACAGGGTGGGAGGAAAAAGACGGGAAGAGCAATAATGGTCAGAGCCTCGATAGTAAGAGGAACAGACAGGCCTTTCTGCGGCCATAGACGTGACTCCAGGATGGTATGTTGCCTCCCTGGTGCCAGGGTCAAGGATGTCACTGAATGGCTGCAGGGCATTCTAAAGGAGGAGGGCAAACAGACAGAGATCGTGGTGCATATTGGTGTCAACGACATAGATAGAAAGGTTCTGCAAGCAGAATTTAGGGACCTAGGAAGCAGATTAAAAAACAGGACCTCAAAGGTAGTAATCTCTGGATTACTTCTGGTGCCACATGCTAGTGAGTATAGAAATAGGAGGTTAGTCTAGATGAATGCGTGGCTAGAGAGATGGTGCAGGAGGGGGGGGCTTTAGTTTTCTGGGACATTGGGACTGTTTCTGGGGGGCGGTGTAACCTGTACAAGGTGGACGGGTTGCACCTGAACCGAAATGGGACCAACATCCTTGTGGGGAGGTTTGCTAGTGCTGTTGGGGAGAGTTTAAACTAACCTGGCAGGGGGATGGGATCCTGAGAGGAGGTTCAGCAGGGGGAGATGCACATCCAAAATTGGAAGAGAGGGCAAGTGAGTCTGGAAGGCATAGAAATTATAGGCCAGTTAAGGCACAAGGGAGTTTGGCAAGGTTTATTTTAATGCAAGGAATCTGATGAATAAGGCAGATGAGTTGAGGGCACAAATTAGCACGTGGAAGTATGATGTTATTGCTGTCACAGAGACATGGTTGAGCGAGGGACAGGATTGGCAGCTCAATATTCCAGGGTATAGGGTCTTCAGGCGAGACAGGGAAGGAGGTAAAAGAGGAGGGGATATTGCAATATTGATCAAGGAATCAATTACAGCAGTAAGGAGGGATGACATCTTAGAAGGCTCCTCAAATGAGTCCACATGGGTAGAACTGAAAAACAAAAAAGGAGCAATCACATTGCTGAGAGTGTACTATAGGCCCCCAAACAGTCAGAGAGAAATAGAAGAGCAGATATGTAGGCAAATTTCAGAGAAGTGTAAAAATAATAGGGTAGTAATAGTGGGGGATTTCAACTTCCCCAACATTAACTGGGTTAGTCACAGTGTGATAGGTATCGGGAGCGGAATTCTTAAAATGCATCCAGGAAAGCTTTTTAAGCCAGTACGTAGAAGGTCCTACAAGAGAGGGGGTGGTCCTGGACTTAATTTTAGGGAATGAAGCCAGGCAAGTGGTAGAGGTATCACTGGGGGAGCATTTTGCAGATAGCGATCATAACTCTGTTAAATTCAAGGTTGTTATGGAAAAGGACAAGGAAGGGCCAGAAATCAGAGTTCTAAATTAGGGGAAGGCCGATTTTAATAAAATCAGATATGATTTGGCCAGAGTGGACTAGGAGCAGCTAATTTTAGGTAAATCTGCATCAGAGCAGTGGGACTTACTCAAGAAGGAAACAGGGAGAGTACAGGGCCAACATATTCCAGTAAACATAAAGAGTGGGACCAACAAATCCAGGGAACCCTGGATGTCAAGGGATAGACAGGATTGGATAAAGAGAAAAAGGGAGGCTTATGGCAGATACCACAGGCTCAAAACAGTAGAAACCCTAGAGCAGTATAGAATGTGTAGGGGGGAACTTAAAAAGAAAATTAGGAGAGCAAAAAGAGGGCATGAAAAAACATTGGCAGATAAAATAAAGGAAAATCCAAAGTTATTTTACAACTACGTTAAGAGTAAGAGGATAACTAGGGAAAAAGTAGGACCCATTAAAGACCATAGTGGTAATTTGTGTGTGGAGCCGGAAGACATAGGTAGGGTTCTAAATGAATACTTTGTGTCAGTGTTCACTAGTGAGAGGGACGACGTGGGTATGGAAATCAGGCAGAAGGACTCTGATATAATTAAATAAATTAGCTTATAATGGGAGGAGGTTCTAAGTGGTCTGGCAGGCTTAAAAGTAGATAAATCTCCAGGCCTGGATGAAATGTATCCCAGGCTGTTGAATAAGGCAAGGGAGGAGATAGCAGGGGCACTGGCAATAATTTCCAATACCTCTCTGGCCACAGGAGAGGTGCCAGAGGACTGGAGGACAGCCAATGTGGTACCGCTATTCAAGAAGGGAAGAAGGGATAAACCAGGAAAATACAGGCCAGTCAGTCTAACCTCAGTGGTGGGGAAACTATTGGAAGCAATTCTGAGGGGCAGAATTAATCTACACTTGGAGAGGCAGGGATTAATCAAGGACAGTCAGCATGGTTTTGTTAAGCGGTCATGTCTGACCAATTTGACTGAATTTTTCGAAGAGGTGGCCAGGTGTGTAGATGAGGGCAATGCATTTGACGTAGTCTACTTGGACTTCAGCATGGCTTTTGATAAGGTCCCACATGGAAGACTAATAACGAAGGTAAGAGCCCATGGGATCCAAGGCAATTTCGCTAACTGGGTCCAGAATTGGCTGAGTGGCAGGAAGCAGAGGGTGATGGTCGAGGGGTGTTTTTGTGACTGGATGCCTGTGTCCAGTGGAGTTCCACAGGGATCAGTGTTGGGTCCCTTGCTGTTTGTGGTATATATAAACGATTTAGACTTGAATGTAGGAGGGTTGATCAGTAAGTTCGCAGATGACATGAAAATTGGTGGGGTGGTGAATAGTGAGGAGGAAAGCCTTAGATTACAGGAGGATATAGACAGGTTGGTCAGATGGGCTGATCAGTGGCAAATAGAATTTAATATGGATGAGTGTGAGGTGATGCGCTTGGGCAGGACAAACAAGGCATGGGGATACACGATGAATGGTAGGGCCCTGGGAAGTACCGAGGATCAGAGGGACATTGGTGTACATGTCCACTGGTCCCTCACAGTAGTGGGATAGGTAGATATTGTGGTTAAGAAGGCATATGGGACACTTGCCTTTATTAGCCGAGGCATAGAATATAAGAACAGGGAGGTTATGCTGAAACTATAAAACGCTGGTTAGGCCACAGCTAGAGAATTGCGTGCAGTTCTGGAATCTGCATGATAGGAAGGATGTGATTGCATTAGAGAGAGTGCAGAGGAGATTCACCAGGATGTTGCCTGGGCTGGGGAGTTCTAGTTGTGAGAAGAGATTGGATAGACTGGGGTTATTTTCCCTGGAGCAGAGGAGATTGAGGGGGGACATGATTGAGATGTATAAAATTATGAGGGGCATAGATAGGGTAGATAGGAAGGAACTTTTCCCCTTGGTGGAGGGATCAATAACCAGGGGGAATAGATTTAAGGTCAGGGGCAGGAGGTTTAGAGGGGATGTGAGGAAGAATGTTTTCACCCAGAGGGTGGTGGGAATCTGGAACTCACTGCCTGAAAGGGTGGTAGAGGCAGAAACCCTCATAACATTTAAGAAGTATTTGGATGTGCGCATGGCATACAAGGCTATGGGCCTAGTGCTGAAAAATGGGATTAGAATAGTTAGGTACTTGTTTGACCGGCGCAGACTTGATGGGCCGAAGGGCCTTTTTCTGTGCTGTAGACCCCTATGACTCTTTGACAAGTGAGGTTGCAAAATAAAAGTCAGTTGTGTGTAACTACAAAGGGAATGAGACAGATGCACAGAAAAGACAGGGGCAAAAGCAAGTAAGCAAATGAAGCCCACGCAAGCAAGCAAACAGTGGCTGCCTTTGGACCAGCCCATCTTTGAACCGTTGCACTTCAGTAATAGCCACTGCCAAAAACCAGTGCCAGACATGTTGCAAACCTTTCTGCATCGCCACTCATTTAAGTGCAGCGTCTTCCAAATCAGTAGAGCTTAACCGAGGCAGTCCAGCTCCTCCAGGAGTATTTGCAAATATAATTTGAAAAAAAGAAATGTGTTCACAGTAAAATAATTGTGTTAGCATAATAACAGCTTTGACTGGTGTAAACATTCCCAGAAGAGGCCAAACATGTGGGCCATACTTAAAACTTGGCGGTGGCATTGCAGAGAGCACTTGCAGGAAACTGTCTAATTCTTCCAAGTGCCTCCCACTCGAATATAGAAGAGCCTAAAACAAGAACTAGAGCAAAAACAAGAATTATTGATACCATGTTAGTGATTTTGAGTCTTCTGTGCCGGATAGCACATGAAGCAACCTGCTTTTCCATTGCTGTTAGTATATTTTTGAATGGATATTACTGAACTGCAATATTTCTTCCTGGCCTCCCATGCTAGCTGATATTGTAAATGATCCCCTCTCCTCAGACACTGCCCCTTGCTTTCTGTTCTGCCATCGTCACCCCCCCACCCTCAAATAAACCTACTCTTGACCTTGCAAACTACCATCCCATATCCAACCTCCCTTTCCTCTCCAGGATGCTTGGGAGTGTCATTCCCTCCCAAATCTGTGCCCACCTTTCCTGCAGCTCCTTGCTTAAATCTCTACAGTCAGGTGTCCGTCCCCTGCCACAACACTGAAATGGCCCTTATCAAAGTCACAAATTGCATCTTTTGGGATTGTGACCATGGTAAGCTATCCCTCCTTATCTTACTTGATCTGTTTGCAACAGTTGACTGCACCTCCAATGCCTCTCTTCCATCATCCTGTTGAGAGAGACTGTATTCACCTTATCTATCTAATCATATCCAGAGAATCACCAGTAAAGGCTTCTCTTCCCGCTCCTGCACCTTTACGTCTGGTGTCCCCCAAGGATCTATCCTTGGGTCCCTCCTATTTCTCATCTACATGCTGCCCCTCAGCAACATCATCCAAAGGTACAGCATGAGGTTCCATTGCTATACTGAAGACACCAAGCTCTACCTCTCCACCACCTCTCTGGACCCCTCCACTACCTATGTATTGTCAGACTGCTTATCTGACATCCAGTTCTGGATGAACCACAATTTCCTTCAACTAAGTGTTGGGAAGGTTGAAATTCGGCTACTGTGAAAAATTCCCTCCCTGAGCTACTGACTCTATTCCTCTCCCTGTTTGAAACCTTGGCATCCGATTTGTTTTTGAGCTAAACTTCTGACCCCATATCCTCTCCATCACAAAGACTGCCTACTTCCGCCTCTCTAAGATTGCTAATGCCGCCCCCACCTTAGCTCATCAGCTGCTGAATCCCTCATCCATGCTTTTGTTACTTTACTCGACTATTTCAATGCTCTACTGGCTCATTTTCCACCCTCCAGAAAATTGAGCTTGTCTAAAACTCTAGTGCCTGTATTATAGCGCTCACTGAGTCCCATTGACGCATTATCCCTGCCTTTGCTGATCTGGATTGACTCCCAGTCCACCAATGCCTCAGTTTTAAATCTGTCATCCTTATGTTCAAATCCCTTTATAGACTTACTTTATCTGTCCCTACAACCCTCCAAGGAGTCTGCATTCCTCCAACTCTGGCCTCTTGTACATCCTCCACTCCCTTTGCCCCATCACTGGTGATCATGTCAATCACAGCCATTTGGCCCCTAAGTTCTGGAACTGCCTTCCAGAGGAACATGGGAACAGGAGTTGACCATTTAGCCCCTCGAGCCTATTCCATCATTCAGCTGAGATTATGGTGGATCTACAACCTTGCTCCACCTTCGCCCCATATCCCTTAATACCTTTGGATCACAGAAATCAATCTCAGATTTAAAAAGTACAACTGATCTAGCATCAATTGCTATTTGCGGAAGAGATTCCAAACATTTACCACCCTTTGTGTGTAGAAGTATTTCCTAATTTCACTCCTGAAGGCTCCAATTCTCAGACTAGGACCCTGGTCATAGATTTCCCAACTAGCTGAAATAGTTCCTCTCTATCTATTCTATCTGACCTCATTAACATCTAGAAAACTTTGATCAAAACACCCCTTATGTTCTTAAATTCCAGGGAATAGGACCCCACTTTGTACTCTTCATAATTTAACCCTTGGAGTCCAGGGATCTTTCTGGTAAATCTACACTGCTCTCCCTCCAAGGCCAGTATCTCCTTTCCATGGCGTGGTGTCAAGAACTGCTCACAGTAATCCAGGTGTGATATAACCAGAGCTTTGTATAAGTGAAGCATGAATTCTACCACCTTGTATTCTATTGCCCTAGGCATAAACCTGCCAGTTAGAGTACCTGCCCATCATCCCTATTCTCTGTCTCCTGCCACTCGGCCAATTTCCTGACCAAGTCAATAATTTGCTTTCAATCCCATGAGCTTCAGCTTTAGCTAAGTCTCTCATGAGGAACTTTATCAAATGCCGTCTGGATGAACATATAAATAACAGACATAGACATTCCCCTGTCCACTTTAGTCACCTATTTTAAAATATTCAATCAGGTTCATCAGACATGACCTGGTCTTTACAAATCCACACTGATTCTCTCTGGCTGAACATTGACAAGATGTCAGTCACCCTGGCCTTTATTATAGAATCTAGCATTTTCCTGACAATAGATTTTAGGCTAACTGGTTTATAGTTTCCTACTTTGCCTCTCTCACCTTTCTTAAATAATGGAATGACATGCAATTTTCCAATCTAAAGGAATGGTACCTGAGTCAAGAGAGCTTTGGGAGATTATAATTAGGGCATCTGCTCTGTCCTCACCCTGCTTCCTTTGAAACCCATGGATGGAAACCAGTGCCATTGTTTCCTTCATTATTGTTATTTGCTTATATTAATTTTGATGAGTCTCTGTCCCTGCTTCAATGGGCTGCATATTATAGGGCGGGTGGGGGCAGACGGCTGAATACCCCCCAATACCCCTTCGGAAGGAAAGTCGGCAGGAAGCCGACTCGCTCCATGCCAGCCCACCTTGCAGCCATAACACGCTGCGGCGGGCTAAATTGACAGAATGTAGGACTTCTGCCCTTCATTCGGGAGCTGCCAGCTAATCTGATTGGCCAACAGTCCTGACAGCGCCAATATCTCAGTAACAGGTGCTGCTGGGACTGCCTCCAATCCCAAGAAGAAGGCCCAATGGATCCTGGAGTGAGTTAAGTCCAGGGTATTGGGCAGGGAGGGCTCGGCCAGTTTAGGGAAGGGGGTGGGGGCGGTGGGTTCTGAAGAACAGGCAGGTAGGAAGAAGTGGGGGGGTACTATCTCAGGGGGCTGCCCCCCCCAATGAACAAAGGGCACCCCCATCCCAGAAGATAGTACCCCCTCCCTGCCCGCCCTTTTAAAAACTTATTTACAAAAACGGCCTGCCCACTCCTGCCCGTCTGCCCACATCAACCGTGGTATGGCATGGGCAGCATATTATCGGGGTCAATTGGCCTGTTAACAAGCTCAATTGATCCTTGATTATTTATTTAAATATGGCAGGCAGGGTGCCAATTTTGGTGCCCGCTCACCTATAATGTTATGAGGGTGAGCTCAGGGGTGGGCAGGAAGGTGTTGGGATGGGCAACTTCCCTATTTTGCATGCCACCCACACCAAAAACATGCCCAGTGGGGGCACATAATTAGCCCAATATTAGTTTCCTTGGGATGTCTGGTATGCTGAGCTCTTCCTCTGTTGTAAATACTGATGTAAAGCAATTATTCAGCATGCCCAATATTTCCTTATTTTCTTTGACAATGTCACTGTTACCCATTATTAAGGAGCCCATATTGCTCCTGACCACCCTTTATTCCTGATATTAAGGTCTTGTGTTGATTTTGATTTCCTTTGCAAGTTTCTTTTCATACATCCTTTTGTAGCTCTTATAGACTGTTTTATTATCAATTGCTGCTTTTTGGTCCTTCCCACTTGCCAGAAGCTGTGCGACTTTTTGCATTTGTTGTAAAGCTAGTTTTAGCTTTAGGGGTCTAAACTTGTTCTGTATCACATTCAATTCTTATTTGAACACACCACCCCGCCACCCCACTGATCTGTGGTTTTACCGAACAACAGATATGCCCAGTTTATTATGGACAGTCTCTGCCTCATCATATTGAAGTCGGCATTGCCTAAGTCTAGAATCTTAGTTATATCTAAAAAAAACCAGAAAATGCTAGAAATACTCAGCAGGTCAGGCAGCATCTGTGGAGAGAGAAACAGAGTTAACGTTTCAGCTTGATGGCCCTTTATCAGACGCACCAATATTTTATCATGCAGTATTGAACTTTTGTTCTTGAATCTTCGGGTGGGATTTAATAAGAAGAGCGAGGCTCTCAATGGCGGGACAGGAAGTGGGTGCCACTTGCGTCAGGAGCCGCAGCACACGCAATCACAATACAAATTTTAACTCTGTGTGGTGGGTATGTTTCCCACATGCAATCACCTGACAGGGGGTCCCTCATCAACTTCCGATGCAGGGGCCACAATGAGGGGTGGTGGTTGAATAAAAAAAATTGAGAAGGATTGAGGGCACAATGGTGGCATGGGCGCTGAGACACTGTTATGCTTTGCACATGTATATTTATATCACAACATATGTTCACTTGACTACTGTGTGCATTATGTGCATTTATTTGGATGTCCTCCTTTGAAGGGCATATTGCGTTATCATGCTTCATGTTTGGCATTTGTGCTGAGTGAAAGGGACTAGGGACACCTAACCTGTGTGGGCAACAAAGTGGCAATGTGTTAGAGGTCACTCTTTATTGGATCCTAATGTGTGTGGAGTGATTTGCACTGGGTCTGCACTGGGGTGCTGCTTTGGGTTGCATTAGTGTGCTTCAGTTGGAGTTTGGTGAGAGAGGGAGTTTGCTGAATACGGAAGGAGGGATCCTTTCATTTTCTACCTTCCTCAGTAAGAAGAGTGGCAGCCTTGTAAGTAGGACCTGCTAAGTACTTATTCTGTCCTTAATATTCTCTAAACTAGAGGAAGTAAAAATAAAGGGAGTAATTTAAGGGGCAGGGCAGCTCACCCAAGTGGAATGCTCCTCCTGTGCATTGTGGGAAGTCAGAGACACTTCCAGTGTCCAGGGTGATCACTTGTGCAGGAAGTGTCTCCAGCTGCAGCTACTCCAAATCTGCATTTTGGAGCTGCAGCTCCAGCTGGAGTCACTGTGGAGCATCCACAAGGATGTAATCTTTGTGGATAGCATGTACAGTGAGGTGGTCACACTGCAGGTAAAGAGTGCATGGTCAGAAAGGGAATGGGTGACTGCCAGACAGAGTAAAAGCACTAGGTAGGTATTGTAGGAGCCCCCTGGGTCCATCTCCCTCTCTAACAGATTTTTGGTTTTGGATACTGTTGGGGGAGATGGATTCTCGGGGAAATACAGCAAGATCCAAGTCTGTGGCACCACAAGTAGCTCAGCTGCATGGGGGGAGAAAAGAGTGGGAGAGCAATAGTGATAGGGGATTCTATTGTAAGGGGAACAGATAGATGTTTCTGTGGCCACACATGTGACACCAGGATGGTATGCTGCCTTCCTGGTGCCAGGGTCAAGGATGTCACTGAGCAGCTGCAGAACATTCTGAAGGGGGAGGGTGAACAGCCAGAGGTCGTGGTCCATGCCAACAACATAGCGAAAAAGAGGGATGAGGTCCTGAAAGCAGAATATAGGGAGCTGGGAAATGAATTAAAAAGCAGGACCTCAAAGGTAGTAATCTCAGGATAACTCCCAGTGCCATGTGCTAGCGAGATCAGGGATAGGAGAATAGACCAGATGAATGCGTGGCTGGAGAGATGGTGTAGGAGGGAGGGATTTAGATTCCTGAGGCATTGGGACCGATTCTGGGGAAGATGGGACCTGTACACCTGGACGAGTTGTACCCCAGCAGGACTGGGACTAATATCCTTGTAGGGGTATTTGCTAGAATTGTGGGGGAGGGTTTAAACTAGATTGGCAGGGGGATGGGAACCTGAGCAGAGAGTCACAAGAGAGGGGAACAAAGATAGGAATGAAAGACAGTAAAGTAGAAAGCAAAAGTGGAAGGCAGAGGAAGCAAATGCTAGCAGCAAATAGGGCCATAGTACAAAACAAGATGTGTAAAATTCAAATCTAAAGGCACTGTATTTGAATGCACAGAGCATTTGCAATAAGGTAGACAAATTTACAGTACAAATAGATGTAAATGGGTACAATATGATTGCGATTATGGAGACATGGCTGCAGGATGACCAAGGCTTGGAACTGAATATCCAAGGGTACTCAGTAGTTAGGATGGACAGGGAAAAAGGAAAAGGTGGTGTGTTGTTGTTAGTTAAGGATGAAATCAGTGCGATAGTGAGAGAGGATATTGGCTTAGAAAATCTAGATGTAGAATCAGTCTGGATGGAACGAAGAAGCAACAAGGGGCAGAAAACATTAGTGGGAGTTGTCTATAGACCTTCAAACAGTAGTGGTAAGGTAGAGGATGGCATTAAACAGGAAATAGAGATGCACCTAACCAGGGTGCTACAGTGATCGTGGATGACTTTAATCTACTTATAGACTGGGCAAACCAAGTTAGCAATAATACTGTGGCCAATGAATTCCTGGAGTGTGTACAAGCTGATTTTTTTTAGACCAGTATGTTGAAGAACCAACTAGGGAACAAGCTATCCTAGATTTGGTATTGTGCAATGAGAAGGGGTTAATTAATAATCTTGTTGTGTGGGGTCCTTTAGGGAACAGTGACCATAAAATGTAGACTTTTTCATTAAGATGGAAAGTGAAGCAGTCTGATCTGAAACTAGGGTCCTAAATCTGAAAAATGGAAACTTCGAAGGTATGAGGTGTGAGTTGGCTAAAATAGATTGGGGAACTTCATTAAAAGGCATGACAGTGGCTAGGTGATGGCTAATATTTAAGGAACGAATGTATGCATTGCAGCAGTTACACATTCTTTTCTGGTGCAAAAACACACCAGGGAAATCGGTCCAACCATGGCTAACAAAAGAAATTAAGGATAGCATTAGATCCAAAGAGGAGTCATATAAAGCTGCTAGAAAAAAGTAGCAAGCCTGAGGATTGGGAGCAGTTTAGAATTCAGCAAAGGAGGGCCATGAGATTGATTAAGAGGGGAAAATAGAGAATGAGAGTAAACTTGCAAGGAATATAAAAGTGGACTGTAAAAGCTATTATAATTATGTAAAAAGAAAAAGATTAGTGAAGACAAATGTAGGTCCCTTACAGTCCGAAACAGGAGAATTTATAATCAAAACAAGGAAATGGCAATTAAACAACTACTTTAGTCCTGCCTTCACGGAGGAAGACACAAATAACTTCCCAAAGATACTAGGGAACCAAGGGCCTAGTGAGAAGGAGGAATTGAAGGAAATTAGTATCGCTAAAACAATAGTGCTGGAGAAATTAATGGGACTGAAAGCTGATAAATCCCCAGGGCCTGATAATCTACAGCCCAGGGTACTAAAGGAGGTGGCCATGGAAATAGTGGATGTGTTGGTTGTCATCTTGCAAAATTCTGTAGGTTCTGGATCAGTCCTGGCAGATTAGAGGGTGGCAAATGTAACCCCACTATTTAAAAAAGGAGGGCTGGAGAAAACAGGGAATTACAGACCAGTTAGCCTAACATCAGTGGTAGGGAAAATGCTAGAGCTTATTATAAAGCATGTGACAACAGGACACTTAGAAAATATCAACGGGATTAGACAAAGTCAATGTGAATTTATGAAAGGGAAATCATGTTTGACAAACCTACTGGAGTATTTTGAGGATGTAACTAGCAGAATAGATAAGGGAGAACCAGTGGATGTGGTATATTTGGATTTTCAGAAAACTTTTGAATAAGTCCCACATAAGAGGTTAGTGTGCAAAATTAAAGCACATGGGATTGGGGGTAATATATTGGCATGGATTGAGAATTGGTTAGCAGACAGGAAACAGAGTAGGAATAAATGGGTCTTCATCAGAATGGCAGATGGTGTCTAGTGGGGTACCGCAAGGATCAGTGCTTGGGCCCCAGCTATTCACAATATATATCAGCGATTTGGATGAGGGAACCAAATGTAATATTTCCAAGTTTGCTTACGACATGAAACTTGGTGGGGGAATGTGAGCGGTGAGGAGGATGTTAAGAGGCTTCAAGATGATTGAGACATGTTGAGTGAGTGGGGAAATACATGGCAGATGCAGTATAACATGGATAAGTGTGAAGTTATCCACTTTGGTAGGAAAAACAGAATGGCAGAGTATTACTTAAATAGTGATAGATTGGGAAATGTTGATGTACAAAGGGACCCGAGTGTCCTTATACACCAATCACTGAAAGCAGGTGCAGCAAGCAATTAAGCAGGTAAATGGTATGTTGGCCTTCATTGCAAGAGGACGTGAGTACAGGAACAAGGATGTCTTAACTGCAGCTGTACAGGGCCTTGGTGAGACCACACCTGGAGTAGTGTGTGCAGTTTTGGTCCCCTTACCTAAGAAAGGATATACTTGCCATTGAGGGAGTGCAGTAAAGGTTCACCAGACTGATTCCTGGGATGGCAGGATTGTCGTATGAGGAGAGATTGAGCTGACTAGGCCTGTATTCACTGGAGTTTAGAAGAATGAGAGGGGATCTCATTGAAATTAACCAAATTCTGACAAGGCTGGATAGACTGGATGCAGCGATGATGTTTCCTCTGGCTGGGGGGCTCTAGAACAAGGGGTCACAGTTTCAGGATATGGGGCAGGCCATTTAGGACTGAGATGAGGAGGAACTTCCTCACTCAGAGGGTGATGAACCTGTGGAATTCTCTACCACAGAAGGATGTGGAGGCCCAGTCCCTCAATATATTTAAGGAGGAAATTGATAGATTTCTGGACTTTAAAGACATCAAGGGGTATGGGGAGAGAGCGGGAGTAAGGCGTTAAGATAGAGGATCAGCCATGATCACAGCAGACCTGAAGGGCCGAATGACCTACTGCTCCTATTTTCTACATTTCGCAAGGCAATGTGACACGGCTGCACATGCAGCATCTGCTGTCCTCCACATAAATGACGTGCCAAGGAGATTGGCCAAGGTCACTGATGAACACGGGAAGTGATGAGCTGACCACGTACTCATGGCCTTGACAATGCAGCAAGAGGCAGAGAGTTGGCTCATGATGGCTTCATTGACTTGATTGTCAGTGCAAAGCAGGTATCCTCAGGGGCCATCATCTCTTTTCATCCTGTGTGAGAATGGCCTTCTAGAGAGTACAGGATATGTGTATTGAGGTAGCTCAGGATGGAGACTGGCAGAGGCGGGTACACAATCGGAGCAGACAAAAGTTTGCAAGTGAGGTAATGAAGGTCAGGTAGGTGGATCACTTGTTGTCTAAACAATTGAAGATGAGGTTGTCCCTCACAACCTTGGCAGGTCTCTGCATGGCCCTGGCATCTGAGGGAGCTGCCACGTGATCTCTGTCCTCCTCCTTATATTCTTCATCATCATCCTCATTTGAAGAGGTTAGCAGCTCTTCCACATCCTCGATTGGTAATTCTTCTCCCCTTTGCAATGCCATATTGTACAAGGCACAGCAGATGACAATACTCCTGATCACTCTCTCCATGGTGTATGTTGTACAGCTCCTGCTGGACTGGTCAAGGCACCAGAAGTGCATTTTGAGCAATCGCATGGTGTGCTCTATGATTGCCCTTGTTGAGCTGTGTGCTGCATTGTAACGCTGCTCCACATGGCTTTTGGGGTGATGCACTGATGTCATGAGCCATGTTCTGAGGGGATAGCCCTTGTCATGTAGGATCCAACACTGCACTTGGGCAGAGGTCTCAAAGAACTGTGGCAGTTCCTTAAGATATATGTGTCCTGAGTGCTTCCTGGGAAACGAGCAGACACCTGCATAATTCTTTTCTGGTGGTCACAGACAACTTGAATGTTAAGGGGCTGAAACCCCTTCTGATTTAAAAATGCAACTGGCTGTTCCCAGAGAGGCCTAATGGCCATGTGTGTGCAGTTGATTACACCCTGTACCTTTTCGGAACTGCGTGATGGCTCCAAAGCCAACTGCTCCAGCGGCTTGGCTATTAGCTATTGAGAATCCGAGGAACTTGTTGGCCCTTCTGAACAGGACATTTATCACCTCCTGTATGCACCTATGTGTTACAGCTTGGGGAAATGACACTCGTGCCCTAAGCGGAGCCCTGAAATGAGCCCCTGGCACAGAAGTTTAGGGGCCACCAGCTACCTTGAGGTTGGCTGGCATGGGGTTCTCTCCAAAGCCACGTGGTTGCAGGCCTTGTTAGAGGAGCATGCACAGGTCAGTAACTGCTTCCTAAAGAAGGCTTTGCCGTCTCTGACTTTGCCTCTCAGGCATCGGGTGGTAGTTGGTGCGCGTTCTGAATACGTGCTGATGCACCAATGCTCTTTGGCAATGCAGATGGCCCTGGTTGGTTTCTTCCTGACCTCCCTTCCCCCTTGGCTGGTGACAGCTGATGGCCTCGAGGCCTATATTGTGCAACCAAGGTCATCCTCTGGCGAATCCTCTCCTCCACTGCCCAAGGTTGCAAAAAGATTGGGTGTATCACACCGATTGCAGATTCACAGAAAGAACTGTGTGAAGAAGGCAGGCAAAGATATGAGCACCTTTGGTGACATGGCTTTCATTCCTCAAGTAGCTACAGTTGACCAATGGGAATGCATGATCCTCCCATGGGCCACACCCAGAACTCCTCCCATCCCATAGTCGCCTCCCTCCACAACAACCTGATTTCTTGCTAGGTAAAAGTTTCCTAGCAGAACCTGATCTCCAGCAAGCTAGCAGTTTCTTTGCAGCCATGTTAGTGAACGCTAACATTGTGATTACATGGTGTAGGGGGTAACCTAATAGCATAGATAAAGGACTGGTTAGTTTACAGGTAGGGATAGGGTCTTTTTCAGATTGGCGAGTTTTAACAAGTGGAGTGCCACAGTGCTGGGGCCTCAACTGTTTACAATCTACATCAATGATTTAGATGAAAGGCTTGAACGTAGCTAAATTTGCCGATGACACCAACATAGGTAGGAAAGTAAGTTGTCAAGAGGAGGTAGAGATTCTGCAATGGGATATAGACAGGTTAAGTGAGTGGGCAAAAATTTGGCAGATGGAGTAATTTGTGGGAAAATGTAAACTTGTCCACGTTGGCAGGAAGTATAGAAAAGCAGCATATTATTTAAATGGAGAGATTGCATAACTCGGCAGTATGGAGGGATCTAGGTGTCCTGATACATGAATCACAAAAAGCTAGTATGCAGGTGCAGCAAGTGATTAGGAAGGCAGATGGAGTGTTGGCGTGTATTGCAAGGGGAATGGAATATACTGCAGCTGAATAGGGCATTGGTGAGACCACATTTGGAGTATTGTGTACAATTTTGGTCTCCTATTGGTAAAAAGGTATAATTATACTAGAAACAGTTCAGAGAAGGCTCTCTTGACTCATTCCTGGGATGAGGGGCTTATCTTGTTCCATATTTCCACTACCCTTTGTGTGTCAAAGTGCTTTCTGGCATTACCCCAGAAGAACGTGGCTCCAATTTTAACATTACACCCCCTTTCCTGACTCCTTCACCAGGACAAGTAGGGTCGATTGAGAGAAACTGTCAAATTCTTTAGTCATCTTAAACACCTCAATTAGATCACCATTTAATAAGACCATAACTCCATAAGACATAGGAGCAGAAATTAGGCCATTTGGCCCATCAAGTCTGCTCCACCATTCAATCATGGCTGATAAGTTTTTCAACCCCATTCTCCTGCCTTCTCCCCGTGACCTTTGATCCCCTTACCAATCAAGAATCTATCTATCTCGGTCTTAAATACACTCAATGACCTGGCCTCCACAGCCTTCTGTGGCAACGAATTCCATAGATTCACCACTGTCTGGCTAAAGAAGTTTCTCCTCATCTCTGTTCTAAAAGGTCTTCCCTTTACTCTGAGGCTGTGCCCTCGGGTCCTAGTCTCTCCTACTAATGGAAACATCTTCCCCACGTCCACTCTATCCAGGCCTTTCAGTATTCTGTAAGTTTCAATCAGATCCCCCCCATCCTTCTAAACTCCATCGAGTATAGACCCAGAGTCCTCAAATGTTCCTCATATGTTAAGCCTTTCATTCCTGGGATCATTCTCGTGAACCTCTCTGAACCCTCTCCAGGGCTAGCACATCCTTCCTGAGATATGGGGCCCAAAATTGCTATTCTAAATGTGGTCTGACCAGAGCCTTATAAAGCCTCAGCAGCACATCCCTGCTTTCATATTCTAGTCCTCTCGAAATAAATGCCAACATTGCATTTGCCTTCCTAACTACCGACTCAACCTGCAAGTTAACCTTAAGAGAATCCTGGACTAGGACTCCTAAGTCCCTTTGCACTCCAGATTTCTGAATTCTCTCCCCATTTAGAAAATAGTCTATGCCTCTATTCTTCCTACCAAAGTGCATGACCTCACACTTGCCCATCTGCCACTTCTTTGCCCATTCTCCTAACCTGTCCAAATACTTCTGCAGCCTCCCCGTCTCCTCAACACTACCTGTCCCTCCACCTATCTTTGTATCATCTGCAAACTTAGCCAGGATGCCCTCAGTTCCTTCATCTAGATCATTAATGTATAAAGTGAAAAGTTGTGGTCCCAACACTGGCCCCTGCGGAACTCCACTAGTCACCGGCCGCCATCCTGAGAAGGACCCCCTTATCCCCACTCTCTGCCTCCTGCCAGACAGCCAATCTTCAATCCATGCTAGTACCTTGCCTCTAACACCATGGGCTCTTATCTTACTGAGCAGCCTCCTGTGTGGCACCTTGTCAAAGGCCTTCTGGAAGCCCAAGTAGATAACATCCATTGGCTCTCCTTTGTCTAACCTATTCATTACCTCCTCAAAGAATTCTAACAGATTTGTAAGGCATGACCTCCCCTTGATGAAACCATGCTGACTTTGCCCTATTTTACCATGCACTTCCAAGTATTCTGAAATCTCATCCTTAATAATGGACTCTAAAATCTTACCAACGACCGAGGTCAGGCTAATCGGCCTGTAATTTCCTGTCTTTTGCCTCATTCCCTTCTTAAACAGTGGGGTTACATTAGCAATTTTCCAGTCCTCTGGGACCCTCCCTGACTTCAGTGATTCCTGAAAAATCGCCACTAACACCTCCACTATCTCTTCATCTATCTCCTTCTGAACTCTGGGGTGTAATCCATCTGGTCCAGGTGATTTATCCACCTTCAGACCTTTCAGTTTTCCTAGCACCTTCTCCTTGGTAATGGCCACCATACTCACCTCTGCCCCGACTCTCTTGAACTTTGGGGATGTTACTCGTGTCTTCCACTGTGAAGACTGACGCAAAGTACCTATTTATTTCCTCCACCATTTCTTTGTTCCCACTATTTCTCCAGCCTCATTTTCCAGCGGCCCAATCTCCACTTTTGTCTCTCTCTTACCCTTTATATATCTAAAAAACTCTTGCAATCTTCTTTTATATTACTGGCTGGTTTACTCTCATATTTAATCTTCTCCCTCCTTATTTCTTTTTTAGTTGTCCTCTGTTGGTCTTTGTAGGCTTCCCAATCCTCTGGTTTCCCACTGCTCTTCGCCGCATTGTATGCTTTCTCTTTAGCTTTTATGCTGTCCCTGACTTCCCTGGTCAGCCATGGTTGCCTCGTCCTCCCTTTAGTATGCTTCTTCTTCCTAGGGATGAATTTTTGCTGTGTCTCCCAAATTACTCCCAGAAACTCCTGCCATTGCTGTTCCACTGTCTTTCCTGCTAGGCTCATCTCCCAATCAATTCTGGCCAGCTCCTCCCTCATGCCTCTGTAGTTACCTTTATTCAACTGTAATACCGTTACATCTGATTCCAGCTTTTTCCTCTCAAATTGCAGGGTAAATTCTATCATATTATGGTCACTTCCTCCTAAGGGTTCCTTCACCTTAAGCTCCCTTATCAAATCTGCCTCATTACACATCACTAAATCTAGAATTGCCTGTTCCCTAGTGGCTCCACCACAAGCTGCTCCAAAAAGCTATCTCGTAGACATTCCACAAACTCCTTTTCTTGGGATCCACTACCAACCTGATTTTCCCAGTCTACCTGCATATGGAAATCCCCCATGATCACTGTAACCTTGCCTTTCTTACACGCCTTTTCTATCTCCTAGTGTATCTTGTGCCCCATATCCTGACTACTGTTCGGAGGCCTGTACATATCTCCCATAATGGTTTTTTTACCTTTGCAGTTCCTCAACTCTACCCACACAAATTCTACATCATCTGACCCTAATCTTCAAGGGTATGCAAGCTTAGTTGCTGTAGCACTGGTATTGTTCTGATGAATCTGTGCTGCCCTTCCTCTGAGGCCAATATATCCTTCCTTTGGTGCGGTGCCCAGAACTGAATGCAGTGCTCCAGATGAGTCTGACCAGAGCTCTGTACAGCTGTAAACAACTTCTACCCATTTGTATTGCAGCCCTCTTGAGACATGAACCAACATTCCATTGGCCTTTTCTTCCTTCTGTTCCTGTGAACTAGCTTTCAGTAATTTCTCTACTCGAACTCTAAAACTCTTCGATAAAAGAAAAATACTATAGATGCTGGAAATCTGAAACAAAAACAGAAACTGCTGGAAAAAGTCAGCAGGTCTGGCAGTATCTGTGGAGAGAGGAACAGAGTTAACGTTTCGAGTCCGTATGACCCTTCTTCAGAGCTGAAGAGAAGTGGAAATGTGATGAAATTTATACTGTTTAAGGGGGTGGGGCAGGTGGAGCTGAGTAGAAGGCCAGTGATAGGTGGGGACAAAGGAGAGATTGATAAAGATGTCATGAGCTAAAGGACAAAGGGAGTGTTAATGGTAGTGGTTAGTGCTAAAAAAGGTGATGATAGGGGTATAAAGGTAAGAAAGCAGAATGTGGTAATAGCAGAATAAGGGTAAGCACCCTGAAAAGGACAACTTGGACAAGTAACAGATGGCCCTTGTAGGGGTGGGGTGGGGGGGAGAGTTGGTGGTGGGGAGAAAAAAAGGCATCGAAAATGGGATAAGAAGGGGGGGAATAAAAAGGGGGATAAAGCAATGAATAAATGAATGAAAATAAAATTAAGTGGATAAAAAATAAAAATGAATTTTGAGAAAAGGGGTAAAAAGCTGGTGAGGATAGAGGAGAGAGTTCATGATCTGAAGTTGTTGAACTCAATGTTAAGCCCAGAAGGCTGTAAAGTGCCTAGTCAGAAGATGAGGTGCTGTTCCTCCAGTTTGCGTTGAGCTTCACTGGAACAATGCAGCAGGCCAAGGACAGACATGTGGGCATGAGAGCAGGATGGTATGTTGGGAAGGTCTGAGTCATGCTTGTGGCCAGACCGAAGGTGTTCCACAAAGCGGTCACCCAGTCTGCGTTTGGTCTCTTCAATGTAGAGAAGACCGTATTGGGAGCAATGAATGCAGTAGACTAAATTGAAGGAGGTGCAAGTGAAGCTCTGCTTCACCTGAAAGGTGTATTTGGGCCCTTGGGCGGTGAGGAGGTAAAGGGGCAGATGTTGCACCTTCTGCGATTGGCATGGGAAGGGGATGAGGCGTTGGGGGTGATGGAGGAGTGGACAAGGGTGTCCCAGAGGGTACAGTCCCTATGGAATGCTGACAGGGGGATTGAGGGGAAGATGTGTTTGATGGTGGCATCATGCTGGAGTTGGCGGAAATGGCGGAGGATGATCCTTTGAATGCGGAGGCTAGAGGAGTGAAAACTGAGGACAAGGGGGACCCTATCATGGTTCTGGGAGGGAGAGGAAGGTGTGAGGGCAGAGGCGTGGGAGATGGGTCGGGCATGGTTAAGGGCCCTGTCAACCACCGTGGGTGGGAAACCTCGGTTAAGGAAGAAGGAAGACATGTCAGAGGAGCTGTTTTTGAAAGTGGCATCATCAGAACAGATAAGACGGAGGCAAAGGAACTGAGAGAATGGGATGGAGTCTTTATAGGGAGCAGGGTGTGAGGAGCTGTAGTCGAGGTAGCTGTGGGAGTCGGTGGGCTTTTAATGGATATTGGTGGACAGCCTATCACCAGAAATGGAGACACAGAGGTCAAGGAAGGGGATGGAAGTGTTGGAGATGGACCATGTGAAAGTGATGGAGGGGTGGAAATTGGTAGCAAAATTGACAAATTTTTCCAGGTCCAGACGAGAGCATGAAGCGGCACCGAAACAGTCATCAATGTACCGGAGAAAGAGTTGTGGGAGGGGGCTGGAGTAGGACTGGAACAAGGAATGTTCCACATAGCCCATAAAGAGACAGGCATAGCTGGGGCCCATGCGGGTACCCATAGCCACACCTTTTATTTGGAGGAAGTGAGACGAGTTAAAGGAGAAATTGTTCAGTGAGAGAACAAGTTCAGCCAAATGGAGGAGAGTGGTGGTGGATAGTGATTTTTCAGGCCTCTGTTTAAGGAAGAAGCGGAGAGCCTTCAGAATATCCTGGCAGGGAATGGAGGTGTAGAGGGATTGGACGTCTATGGTGAAGAGGAGGCGGTTAGGGCCAGGGAACTAGAAATTGTTGATATGACGTAGGGCATCAGAGGAATCACAAATGTAGGTGGGAAGAGACTGGACAAGGGGAGAGAGAACGGAGTCAAGATAGGAAGAAATGACTGCCGTGGGGCAGGAACAGGATTCCAAAACTCTTTGCTCCTCCACAGTTCCTTGCTTCTCACCTTTTACAAAAAATACTCTTGATCTATCTTTCTTGGGTACAAAGTGGATGATCTCATACTTTCCAACATTGAACTCTCTCTATCACAGTTTTGATTACTTAATCTATCAATGTCCCTTTGCAACTCTCTGCTCCCAGTTACACAACTTGCTATGCCACTTAGTCACTTAGTGTAATCAGAAAACATAAATATACAGCTCTCTATTGCTTCGTGGAGTCATTGATAAATGCAGTGAAAAGCTGAGGCCCTAGTAAAGATCTCTGGGTGGACTCCACCAGTCATATCTTGGCAATTTGGAAAGGTACCCATTATCCCTACCATATGTTTCTTACCCTCAAGTCAATAAGTTGCCACCAATTCCATGCATGCTCATTTTTGTTAACTGTATTTCATATATGGAACCTTTTCAAAAACCTTCAGGAAGCCTCTATAAGTAACATCCTTTAGATAGCCCCTTAATTACCATGTTATGGGGATGAGGCAGGGGAGTGGGACTAGGTGGAATGCTCTTTCAGAGAGCCAGTGCAGACTCGATGGGCCACATGGCCTCCTTCTGCATTGCAAAGACACTGTGATACTACTGTGATCTTATGAGGAAAGGCTGAACAGGTTAGGCCTACACTCATTAAAGTTTACAAGAATGAGAGGTGATCTTATTGAAACATATAAGCTCCTAAGGGACTTGACAGGGTAGATACTGGGAGGATGTTTCCTCTTGTGGGAGAGACTAGAACTAGGGGACACAGTTTAAGAATAAGAGGTCTACCCTTTAAGACAGAGATTAAGAGAATTTTTTTCTCTCAAAGGGTTGTCAGTATGTGGAATTCTCTTCCCCAGAAAGTAGTAGAGGCTGGGTCATTGAATATAACCAAGGCTGCACCAAACAGATTTTTGATAGACAAGGGGCATGGTTATCAGGGGCAGATAGCAAAGTGGAATTGTGACTGCAGCCAGATCAGCCGTGATCTTATTGAATGGCGGAGCGGGCTCAAAGGGCTGAATGACCTACTCCTGCTCCTAAGTCCAATGTTCCTATGACACTAACACTGTGACCCTGCAGCTGGGGCCCATCCATTTCCACTCTCTTTCTGTCACCCTCGAGCTTCGTCTCATCTCCCTTGACCCTCCCAACATTACCCTGCTGTTTCCCCCCCCCTCCTGAAGCATCCAACATTTGCCTGCCTTCACTTTCCCCCCGACCGTCCCTCAGAAACCATTGACCTGCTCGCCCTGCAGCTGGACCTGCCCTGCTTCAAACTCAAGGTCCTTTCCATGACTGTTAACTTGTCACGTGTGGTGCAGCTCCAACACACAGGAGGAGACCCACTGCAATGATGGACCCCGCCCTATAGGCCGGAGCCTGACTCCTTTCTGACGGCTCTCCTGTGCCCAAACGTGCCAGTGCCTTGCTGTGCTGCCACTTGAGGACCCGAGCACAAGCACCACCCTCTTGCCAGCCCAACTGCTGCACCAGTTGAGAATCCGGGCACCACACTCTCCACCCCTTGCCTGGTCCTTTCCACTGTCTTCCCCTCGTAACATCCTCTGTGCTGCTGAGTTAGGCAAGGTCAAAATCTCATCTCTGGCCCAAAGATCGGACAACCTCACCCAGTGCATGCCTTTAAGCTGGCAGGAAACAGGAGGCACAAGTTTTCTTGCACCACTGACTTCATCTTGAAGGTAGGGCTTAACTTGGTGTGATTCCCAGTAAATGAGTATGCATGTCACGCAAATGAATGGGAAATGCATGTTGGCCACTCTGCGACTGACTCACTGCCCACTTTATCTCACAAACTCACCCCGACGTTTGGAAACTGAGATTTGGGTATCTGCCCCACCCATCACTCTTACAGGTGCCATTAAATATCACCTTAGCTACTATTTCACATTTCTCCCTGGCAAATAATACGTTGAACTTGATCACATTGCGATCGCTATTGGACAAATGTTCATGAACCGTTAAGATGTTAACTAAATCTGGCTCATTACTAAATTTAATATGGCATGCCCCCCTTGTCGGTTTTAGGACACATTGTTGCAGAAAACTATCTTGAACACTGGGAATGCGAGCCACTGCTAAATTGGTTAAGGGCTTTTTTAGGCAGCACCAGCAGTTGCCTGAAATGAGCAGTGACCTCAATTGAAAAGAGGCTCTGGCACTAATTTCGGACCTGAACTCCTGAATTTCGGTGCCGTTGTTCAGGCTCATGACATGCTTGGCTATGCTGCAAGGCGTGAGAAAAAGAGTAGCGTTTCCTCCATCTAGCAGAATGGTATGTTCCTGGCTGCAAAAGATTGCAAAGTAGGGCTTTTTCATCCAAAGCCCATTCGCACCCACCTGCAGCATTATTGTCGTCATAATCCTAGGTTGCATGATGATTATTAAAGTTCCTGGCCCATCTTTAAGGGTGGCTTATGATCTGGTAAAACTAGTTTGGGTCAGACAAGATTTGATAGTTTTTAAACGTTTGTAATTGTAAGCTCATTGGCTCTGATTGTGATGGCGTTGAATCCAAGGAGCATTCCAACGCATGCTGTGGTCTTGGCTCACTGTAAACGTATATCCAGGAATATGATACTTTGATGTTTTATTATCATCAGCAATGTAAGTCTCTTGTAGCACAAGAACATATGGCAGAATTTTGCCCTTGGCAGGGGTGCTTGGCAGAGGTGGGTGGGGGTCAGCCAGGAAGCCGACTGCCGCCTGCGATCGGCACAGCACTGCAATTTTACACGGGCGGGCTAATTAAGGCTCACGCCGTGTGGAAAGCGAGTGGCAGCGCTCAGTGCCGCCCGTGGGGGATGGGGGAGGAGTGCAAGCAGGTCTAGCGCGAGCTTTGCGCAAGCGTGCGAAAGAGCTCTTCAATCTCCGTGAGGCACGGAGCTGCCTCAGGGAGATGGAGCCTTGCTTGAAAAAACTGCTGAACAAAATAATAATGTCATAAAACGTGTCCTCTCATGTGACTCTGTCACGTGCTCAGGGGCATGTTTTTAATTCAAGTTTAAAATTTTTATTTTATTTTTATTTGCTTTAGGAAACCTCATCCCGCCTGTGGATAAGGCTTCTTAAAAAATGCAAAGGCCGCTTGGCCTTTTCGCCTGTCCACCAACTGTTGGGTTGAACAGGCAGTGAAAAATTCAGCTCAATTGTTAACTTAATGGCCTTAATAGGCCTTTTAATTGTCAGTTGGCGCGCACCCGCTGACCGAATTATCGCGAGAGTGCGCGTTGACGTAGGCACACTCAGCTGACGTCAATGCTCTCTATTTCACATTTGAGCGTGCTGGGAGCGTGGCTGCACACTGAGGGAAATATCCTGCCTGCCCATAATCTCTTTTTTTTGCAAAAATATATTTTATTTATAAATATCTGAAAGAACATTACAAAATATTTCCAAATGGCCATCGCCAAAAGTGCAATAATATTCACATTTTCCACATAGATCGTGTTGCATCCTGATCTATGCACATATACAGCCAGGTCTTTCTGCTCCTGCACCCCGTTCAAAATTTCAGCCCTTATTTTATATTGTTTGTCCATGTTCTTCCTTAAAAAATTCATCATCTCACACTTCTCCGCATTGAACTTCATCTGCCACCTATCTGCCTACTCCACCAACTTGTCTATGTCCTTTTTGAAGTTCCACACTGTCCTCCTCATAGTTCACAATGCTCACAAGCTTCGTATCATCCACAAACTTTGAAACTGTCCCCTGCACACCAAGATCTAGATCATTAATATATATCATGAAAAGCAAGGATCCCAAATACCTAGCCCTGGGGAACTCCACTACAAACCTTCCTCCAGCCTGAAAAATATCCATTGACCATTACTCACTGCTTCCTATTTTTCAGCCAATTTTGTATCCACGTTGCTACTGTCCCTTTTATTCCATGAGCAATAAATTTTCTCTCAAGTCTGTTGTGTGGCACTGTATCAAATACCTTTTGAAAGTTCATGTACACCACATCAACAGCATTAACCTCATTGACCTTTTCTGTTACCTCTTCAAAGAACTCCAGCAAGTTAGTTAAATACAGTTTTCCCTTTGGAGAGAGGGCAGTCCCGCCTGACTCCAGATTTAATCAGAAAGCTATCTGATTCCCACCCATTGATTGAAATTGCGCTTCTGATGTTTGTGTCGAGCAGTTGGACCCAATTGCAGATTCCCTTCTCAAACCCCATTTTGGGGAGCACATCTATCATGTAGGTGCGAGATACTCTGTCAAAGGCCTTCTCCTAGTCCAGGCTGATGAGGCAGGTGTCCACACCCCTGTCTTGTACATAGGCAATCATATCCCTGAGTAGTGCAAGGCTGTCAGAGATCTTCCTGCCGGGTACAGTGCATGTCTGGTCAGGTTGGATCACCAACTCCAGAGTGGACTTGACCTGATTGGCGATGACCTTGGACAGAATCTTACAGTCCATATTCAACAAACGGGTCACCAATTTCTAATTTACTCCCTTTCCCCCTTGTGCTTGTAGATGAGGGTGATGATGCCTTTCCTCATGGATTCTGACATGCTGCCGGCCAGGAGCATACTCTCGTACACTTCTAGCAGGTTTGGGCTGATCCAGTCTCACAGAGCCAAGTACAACTCAGCTGGTAAACCGTTGCTTCCAGGAGTTTTACTCTTCTCAAAGGACTCAAGGGCCTTAGTCAGTCGTTAGAAGTTAGCGGTTTGTCCAGACTCTCCCATGTACTGTCATCTAAGACCTCCGTGATAGAGGACAGGAAGGACTGGGAGGCCATGCTGTCTGTGGGCTTCACGTCATATAATCTGACATAAAAGGATTTGCTGATCTCAAAATGTCAGACTGCGATGACTTTACTGAGCTGTCTTCTTCCTTCAGGCTGCTGATCACAGAGCTCTCTCTGTGTACCTTTTGGAAGAAGAAAAGTGAGCACGTCTCATCCTGCTCCATGGAGCGGACTCTGGACTGGAAGATGATCTTGGAGGCCTCCGAGGCAAAGAGCGAGGCTTGCTGGCTCTTCACCTTGATATCGACCCCCATCAACTGCAACCGGAGCAGGTTCTGCATGTTTTTCTGGAGTTGGGACATTTCTCTCTGTCCCTTTCTAGCTTTCTGAATACCTTTGAGGATGAAAAACCCTTTGATGTTTTCCTTGATCGCTTCCCACGAGTGTGTCAGGGACTCAAAGAGGGGTTTCATGGTTCTCCAACCTTTGTAATCTCTCTTGAGTTCCTTAATGTTCTCTGGGGTCAGCAGTTGAACGTTCAGCTTCCATGTCCCCCTGCCAATCCTCTGGTCTTCCTGTAAGTGACAGTTGGCCAGTAGGAGGCAGTGATCAGAGAAGTTAGTCATTTTTTTTTGGAAAAATATACTTTGTTCATAAAATATCTGAAAGAACCTTACAAAGCATTTCTATATTTCTTTAGTTCTGATGAAGAGTCATCCGGACTCGAAATGTTAACTGTGTTCCTCTCCGCAGATGCTGTTAGACCTGCTGAGTTTTTCCAGCTATTTTTGTTTTTGTTACAAAACATTTCTAAATGGCCATCACAAAAAGTGCAATCATAGTCAACTTTTACACATGGATCACGAGGTGCTTCAATACAATCAATGAACATTACAGACATTTCAATATTGTCAGTACAGACAGTGCAATGGGATTGGAGTTTTCGACATAGATCATGTTGCACTCTGAAGTGCTTCAATACAATTGTGATACATTTAGTGTTCACTACATACATTCATTGTGAGCTGTACAGCCCGAGGGGTCTATACAATTCCCAGCCCCTCAGTGTACTCTGACAGGAAGGTCTTAGACAGCGACCTTTCCCCATTGTGCCTTTGCGTTGGCTGCCCCAAGCTTTAGTGCGTCCCTCAGCACGTAGTCCTGGACCTGGGAATGTGCCAGTCTGCAACACTCGGTCAGGGACAACTCTTTGTGCTGGAAGACCAACAAGTTCCAGGCAGACCAAAGAGTGTCTTTCACTGAGTTGATGATCCTCCAGCTGCAGTTGATGTTTGTCTCG
The DNA here is from genome assembly GCF_017639515.1 of Carcharodon carcharias. NCBI lineage: Eukaryota > Metazoa > Chordata > Chondrichthyes > Lamniformes > Lamnidae > Carcharodon > Carcharodon carcharias. The sequence goes on along the minus strand of NC_054507.1, from coordinate 11,742,820 downwards.
GTGTGTGTCCCTGGGAACAGCCCGTAGAGCACAGAGTCCTGTGTCATGGAGCTGCTCGGGATAAACCTCAACAAAAACTATTGCATCTCTCTCTCTCCAGACCTTCCTTGCAAAGGCACATTCCAGAAGTTGTTCATATAACAACTTAGTCATCTGCATCTTGCAGATGAGAGGCCTTCTACATTAAGTGACAGACACATAGGGATTTATGCCTCTTGTTTGATGTTGGACTCAACCAGGACCACATTGGTTAGGAACGTCGGGTGTGTTGCTCATTCAGTGACAACTTAGGTGAGGCTTTTTAATAACTCAGATATATTTTTATGTTAGAGTTGCTATGTGTAATCAGAATGTCTGGATTTAAATCCAGGAACAGATGCAAGTTTTCAGGTTGCCAGTATTTGCATATCAAAGGGTTTTACTGGAATTTAGTAGGCTCTCTGATACATAGACTCCCCAAACCATATGGTTCAGAGATCAATCCCTGGTGCTGTTTGTTACTAAACCCATCTGCCACGGCTGCAAGGTGTGCTTTGCAAGTAGGCTCATTAACACTTTTGATCATGATCTTATTGTGTTTGTTTGTTGGGTAATGAGATTCTATCGGGTAAATTCAACAGTCTCACTCTCATAGCTGGGAGCCATGTTTAAAGGGAGTGTGGTTCGGACAATCACTGCTATAGAGTTGTAACCTACTCTGGCCCGAGTGTTGTGGGCTTGGTTGAGTTGATGCTTATAATCTAATGCTTGGAATTTTGCTCCATATGTGGGCCAACTTGGCTCAGTTGGTAGCACTTTCACTTCTCAGTCAAACTGCGCTCCAGGGCATGAGTATATAATCCAATGGAGGGCACCAGTACAGTCCCGAGAGAGTACTACATTTTCTTACCATTTCTAGTAAGATGATAACCTATAGCTCTAGACGGTTATTCTGGCAGTCCAGTTGGGCTTAAAAGATCCCCCAGTCAGGAGGTTTTTTTTGATCTCCTTGTTAAGATTCCTCCCTCAACCAATGCCAACAAAACAGATTACACCCAGCACAGATATGGGGTTCACAAGACTTGGCTTGAACCAACCTGTGTTTAAGTTCTGTGTCCTGTGAGGAAGCGAACATAGTGTAGAGTCATTTAGTGAGATGGGCTGGGAATTCAGGAACTATGGAAATCACCAGTTCCCCGCTCACTTCATGCTGCACACGAGACTCCCAATTTGTTGGACCCTTGGCTGTGGTCTCATGCAGAATATACAGGAGCCTCATTAGGCAGTCAAATTGATTTTCGAATGAAAAATAATTACTTCCCACTACTTCTTTGTCTTTGCACACAGTTTCTGGCCAGCATTAAGCTCATGCATAGATAATATGTGAAAATCCAGCAAGGCTATTGAAAGGCACCTGTTGTATTTTTTTTGCCATTCTATTGCAAGATGGAGAGGTTGCTTTCGGTGTGTCCCCACCACAGGATTTCACACATGACGGCTTTCCAGGATGTTGAGGTGGCACCTGAGCTAGGCTATCTGCATTCTCAATTATTCCATCAACTATATCCTCAGTCTGGCGATGCCCAAAGAGAACCGCCTTCTCAGGTTGAGTAGGAAGGTAAAAGCAAAATACTGCAGATGCTGGAAATCTGAAACAAAAACAAAAATTGCTGGAAAATCTCAGCAAGTCTGGCAGCATCTGTGGAGAGAAAGAGCTGACCTTTCGAGTCCAGATGATTCTTCTTCAGAACTATTCTGAAGAAGAGTCATCTGGACTCGAAACGTTAACTCTTTCTCTCCATAGATGCTGCCAGACCTGCTGAGATTTTCCAGCAATTTTTGTTTTTGGGTAGGCAGGTAGTCATTATAAAGCTATACCACCATCTGCAAGGAGACCAGCAGCCAAGCGCCATAGGAATGGCAATGCCAGTGGCAGTCAACAGCATCTCTGCCCTTTCCTTTTATGCCTCTATCTCTTTACAGTGTGGGGTTTAAGCACATGGACTGCATGAAGGTTAAAAAAAACAAGGTTTGTTTATTCCACTGACATCAAAACCGTATAAACTTTCAAGGGAAAGCGTAACTCCAAGAAACAAACTATTTACAGAGAATATTCACCACTGATGGTCCAGATCTCTGTCCTAGACAGGGCCTCGGCTCCTCAATGCAGTCACGCACCAGGCCTGTTCTGCTCCCTAGCTCTTGGCTGCTGTCCTGCTCTGTCTCTCTCTCTCTCACTCTATCTCTCATGTGGCTCCTCAGACTCTGAGGTGCTGCCAGTCAGTCTATCACTTTCCAATTCCCTTCCTGGCTCCTTAACCACCCCCGGGGAGGCCCCACTACATTTTTGTGGAGCAACATAAAAACAAGAGGTATTCTGCCACATTTGCTATCTGCATGCATCTCAAACAGGTGACTGATAGTTGAGTGGGAGAACCATTTCCATCTCACTTCTCACTGAATACTAACAGCATCCTGACATGATTGGCCAGTGTCACTGTCATAGAATCAGATTCAAGAATGAGAAACAGAAGAAGGACATCTGTCTTATTATGCCTATAACAGCTCTTTGTTAGAGCTATCAGATAAATTCCACCTCCCATTATCGCAAATGCAAAAACAAGATACTGCAGATTATTGCTGAAAAAAGAGACATGTCGAAGCTTTTCACCTTGCACTCATCAGGACACTTTGCAAGAATACCAATATAAGAGGAAAACAACAATTTATACTGCATGTAAAGAGAGTGCTGGTTGGTTGGCAAGTCCACTTGTTACTGTTTTCCCCTTACATTGCTATTCTTGCAAAGTGTCCTGGTATAAAGTGAAAAGCTTTGACATGTCTCTTTTTTAGCAATACTCAAGTTCTGTACTAACAAACGACTATACTGCAGATTCTTGAAATCTGAAATATAAACAGAAAATGCTGGCAGTATCTGTAGAGAGAGAAATGGAGTTAGGGTTTTGGGTCGATGACACTTCATCAGAACTGAGGAAAGATATTTGAACAAATCGGGCGTGTGGAGGGCGCGGAGTGGAGAACAAAAAGGAAGGTCTGCGTGAGGGCTGAGGGCAGGAGAGATTAAATAACAAAAGGTTTTGTGGCAATGGGTAAAGTACTTAAAAATATGTATGTCCTGATGGGGTGGGAATGGCTGGACAGCAGCTGTCTGAATGCGAAGTGAACAAATAAAGAAAAAAAGAGACAAAATGGAGGCAGATGTTATGATCTAAAATCGTTGTACCAAGTTGAAAGATGAGGTGCTGTTCCTCGAACTTGCTTTCAACTTCATTGAAACAATGTACAGGCCAAGGATGGGGAGGTCGGAGTGGGAGCAAGGTGGAAAATTAAAATGACAGGTAACAGGAAGCTCGGGGTCGTGCTGGTGGACTGAATGGAGGTGTTCCACAAAGCAGTCACCCAGTCGCATTTAGTCTCCTGAGTGTAGAGGAGGCCACACCATGAGAAGTGGCAGTGGCGCAGTGGTATTGTCGCTGGGCTAGTAATCCAGTGCCCTCTGGGGACCCGGGTTTGGCAGATGGTGAAATTTGAATTCAATAAAAGTCTAAACCATTGTCGAATGCCGTAAAAACTCATCTGGTTCACTAATGCCCTTTAGGGAAGGAAATCTGCCATCCTTACCTGGTCTGGCCTACATGTGACTCCAGACTTACTAACATCTGGGGGCTTGTGCCAAAATTGGGGGAGCTGTCCCACAGACTAGTCAAGCAACAGCCTGACATAGTCATACTCACAGAATCATACTTTATAGGCAATGTCCCAGACACCATCATCACCATCCCTAGGTATGTCCTGGCGGCACAGTAGTATACAGTCAGAGGGAGATGCCCTAAGAGGCCTCAATATCGACTCCAGACCCCATGAAGTCTCAGCAAAAAAACTTCCTGTTGATTACCATGTACAATATCCCTCCATGTTGAACACCACCTAGAGGAAGCATTAAGGGTGGCAAGGGCGCAGAATGTACTCTGGGTGGGGGGCTTCAATGTCCATCACCAAGAGTAGTTCAGTAGCACCACTACTAACCGAGCTGGTTGCATCCTAAAGGACACAGCTGCTAGACTGAGTCTGCAGCAGGTGGAGAGGGAACCTACAAGAGGGAAAAAACATACTTGACCTCATCCTCACCAACCTGCCTGCCACAAAGGGGCATTTGTGGATCAGATGAGACGCATCTGCGGCACCCTTTAGTCCATGACAGTATCGGTAGGAGTGACCACCGCATAGTCCTTGTGGAGACTTCACATTGAGAATACCCTCCATCGTGTTGTGAGGCACTACCACCATGCTAAATGGATTTCGAATAGATTTAGCAACTCAAGACTAGCCAACCATGAGGTGCTGTGGGCCATCAGCAGCAGCAGAATTGTACTCAACCATAATCTGTAACCTCATGTCCTGGCATATCCCCCACTCTGCCATTACCAACAAGCCAGGGGATCAATGCTGGTTCAATGAAGAGTACAGGATGTTATGCCAGGAGCAACACCAGGCATACCTAAAGATTTGTTGTCAACCTGGTGAAACTTCAACACAGGACTACTTGCGTGCCAAACAGCATAAGCAGCAAGTAATAGAGCTAAGCAATTTCACAACCAGTGGATCAGATCTAAGCTCTGCAGTCCTGCCACATCCAGTCGTGAATCGTGGTGGACAATTAAACAACTCGCTGGAGGAGGAGGTTCCACAAATATCCCCATCCTCAATGATGGAGGAGCCCAGCACATCAGTGCAAAAGATAAGGCTGAAGAATTCGCAACAATCTTCAGCCAGAAGTGCCGTGTAGATGATCCATCTCAGCCTCCTCCGGAGGTCCCCAGCATCACAGATGCCAGTCTTCAGCCAATTCGATTCACTTCAAATGATATCAAGAAACAGCTGAAGGCACTGGATACTGCAAAGGCTATGGGCCCTGACAATTTTCGTAATAGTACTGAAGACCTGTGCTCCAGAACTTGTCACACCCCTAGTCAAGCTGTTCCAATACAGCTACAACAATGGCATAGTGGTAATCCAGAGACCCAGGGTAATGCTCCAGAGACCCGGGTTCTAATCCCACCATGGCAGATGGTGGAATTTGAATTCAATAAAAATCTGGAATTGAAAGAAAAATTATGATTGTTGTAAAAACCCATCTGGTTCCCTTTAGGGAAGGAAATCTGTCATCCTTACCTGGTCTGGCCTACATGTGACTCCAGACCCACAGCAATGTGGTTGACTCTTAAGTGCACTCTGAATAAGTGCAATTAGGGATGGGCAATGCCGACATCCCATGAATGAATTAAAAAAAAAATCTACCCAGCAATGTGGAAAATTGCCCAGGTATGTCCTGTACACAAAATGCCAGAAAAACCCAACCTGGCCAATTACCGCTCCATCAGTCTACTCTCGATCATCAGTAAAGTAATGGAAGGGGTCATCAATAGTGCTATCAAGCAGCACTTTCTTAGCAATGACCTTCTCATGGACACTCAGTTTGGGTTCCGCCAGGGCCGCTCAGCTCCTGACCTCATTACAGCCTTGGTTCAAACATGGACAAAAGAGCTGAACTCCTGAGGTGAGGTGAGAGTGACTGCCCTTGACATTAGGGCTGCGTTTGACCGAGTGTGGCATCAAGGAGCCCTAGCAGAACTGGAGTCAATAGATGCTGGGAGGAAACTTCTTTGATAGTTGGAGTCATACCTAGCACAAAGGAGCTCTGAAGAAGGGTCATAGAGATTCGAAATGTTAACTCTGTTTCTCTCTCCGCAGATGCTGTCAGACCTACTGAGTTTTTCCAACATTTTCTGTTTTTGTTTCCTTAGATACTGAAGCAGTCCATGTCCAAATGCAGCAAGACCTGGACAATATCCAGGCTTGGGCTGACAAGTGGCAAGTAACATTCGCACCACACAAGTGCCAGGCAATGACCATCTCTAACAAGAGAGAATCTAGCCATCATCTGTTGACATTCAATGGCATTACCATCGCTGAATGCCCCATGATCAACATCCTGGGGGCTACCATTGACCAGAAACTGAACTGGACCAGCCATATAAATATTGTGGCTACAAAAGCAGGTTAGAGGCTGGGAATCCTGCGACGAGTAACTCACCTCCTGACTCCCCAAAGCCTGCCCACCATCTACAAAGCACAAGTCAGGAGTGTGATGGAATACTCTCCCCTTGCCTGGATGAGTGCAGCTCCTACAACACTCAAGAAGGTTGACACCATCCAGGACAAAGCAGCCCGCTTGATTGGCACCACATCCACAAACGTTCACTCCCTCCACCACTGATACACAGTAGCAGCAGCGTGTGTACCATCTACAAGATGCACTGCAGGAACTCACCAAGGCTCCTCAGACAGCACCTTCCAAACCCACGACCACTACCATCTAGAAGGACAAGGGCAGCAGACACATGGGAACACCACCACCTGGAAGTTCCCCTCCAAGTCACTCTCCATCCTGAATTGGAAATATATCGCCATTCCTTCACTGTCGCTGGGTCAAAATCCTGGAACTCCCTTCCTAACAGCACTGTGGGCGTACCTACACCACATGGACTGCAGCGGTTCAAGAAGGCAGCTCACCACCACCTTCTCAAGGGCAATTAGGGATGGGCGATAAATAAAATGTTGGCCCAGACAGCGAAGCCCACATCCCGTGAATGAATAAAAGAAAAAGTGACTACAGTATACCAAGTTGAAAGAAGCACAAGTAAATCACTGTGTCACCTGGAAAATTTGAGAAGGCATTGCATCTTCTGCAGTTGCTTGGGAAGGTGCCGTAGGAAAGGGAAGAAATGTTGGGTGGATTGAGGAGTGGACCAGGGTGTCGTGGAGGGAATGGTCCCTTCTTTATGCTGAAAGGGGAGGGAAAGAAGATGTATTTGGTGGAGGCATCACGCTGGAGGTGGCAGAAAATGGCAGAGGATGTTCCATTGAATGTGTCGGCTGCTGGGCTGGAAGGCAAGGACAAGGAGAATCCTGTCATGGTTGAGGGAGGGAGGGGAAGGGGTGAGGGCAGAAGTGCGAGAAATAAATCAGACACACCGGAGGGCCCTGTGAAGCATGCTGGTGGGCAGGGGGTGGTGGTGAAATCCTCATTGTGGAAAAAGGAAGCCATATTGTTTGGCACAATAGTGGATGAATACCCAGAGGCCTGTAACTTTGTCAGAGTGAATTAGGTCATTGAACCTCTTCCTGCTTTGAGTCCAGTTTCCACGCACCATTTGTCTGTCAGCTATCTCCATCTAGGCCTGCTTAGTCTGGGTGGTTAGCTTCCTTCTGTCACCTTTTGGGATGCGGACCTTCCTGACAGCCTCCAGGAGGACCTCCAGGTCCACAACGGCGAACGGAGGGGCTGTCCTGCCTGGGTTCCAGGCCGCTTGCTTTCTTGAGACATGCCAATTTCTTCACAATACAGTGTCATCCAAGCTGACGTTAGAGTACTCAAATGGCAGCCACAGCAATGGCTGCTGTGGTCTGTCTAAAATCAGGCCCGCACTTGAGTAGTCCCGCCTCTATTCCCACCATGCGGCCGTTAATTGGCCACCAATCTCGTCTCCAAGCCAATTAAGGGGGTGGCCTGTGAAAATAGAGGATGTTGGCTATATCTCCCAACCCCCCACCACCCTGGGGACTGCAGGAGTTCCTCAGGAGAATGTCCTAGGCCCAACCATTTCAGCTGCTTCATCAATGACCTTCCCTCCAATATAGGGACGGAAGTAGGGGGTGTTCATTGATGATTGCACACTGTTCAGCTCCATTCACAATTCCTCTGACAATGGAGCAATCCATGCTAGTCTACAATAGGACCTTGGGCAGAGTTTTATGTCCCACAGGCAGGTGCGTGCCCAACCCGATTGGGCCTAAAATCACGCTCGATGACGTCAGGCTGCTCGGCCTGATATCATCGCGCAATTGCGCGATATTTCACTCGGCGGGCGCACGCAAAAGTCAGGAGCGCGCCCACCGACAATTAAGGGGGCATTAAAGGCGCAATTGTCTCCGATTTTTCTGTGGCCCGTCCAACCCTACGATTGGCGGGCGGGTGAATCAGCCAGGCGGACTTTGCATTTTTCATCCAACCTTGTCCAAGGGCGGGATGAAATTTCCGTTTTAAATAAAATAAAAATCAATATCTGTGGACAGCATTGTTATGAGGTATATTTTCAGGTGCTTGATTGCGATGCATGGACATTTTTTGTGCAGCTTTTTAAACCTTTATTTCATCATTTGAAGGTCTGCAGTTCCCTGAGGCAGATGTCTGCCTTCAGGGAGCTGTCTCGCAGCGATCGCCCGTGTCCCCATCCATGACGGCATCGTCTGCCCTCTTCCTGCCCCCATCCTGGCAGCGCTGAGCTTTTTAGCGCGCGTCTCACGTTGGTTGGTTGTTAATTGGCCAGCCAGCCAAGGATAAAATTCAGGCCCTGGAAAACATCCAGGATTGGGCTGGCATGTGGCATGAATGCAACTAACCACTTAATGCCAGTCAATGACTGTCACTAATAAGAAAGCGCCCAAGCACCTTCCCCCGATGTTCAACAGAACCATCATCATTGAGTACCCACCACCGCATTCGGCAAGGAGGTTTGTGATGTGTTATAATGCTAGCCCCTTTTTGGGATAATCCCAGTTTAGGAGTATCTCTCATACGATTCCCCTCAATCTCAGATAGAGAAAGACAGATCCCAAAGAAGCTTAAGTGGGTCTGAAGGACGGATCTATCCCTCCCCAAAGGAAAGGAGCTAGCCACAGCCTTCCGGACTGAATATTGAGTTCAACAATTTCAGATCATGAAGTCCCTCCTCCATCCCCACCCCCTTTCCAATCCCCCTTTTTCCAATAATTTATAATTTTTTTTACAAATATATTTTCTTTTTCCACCTATTTTTAAATTTATTTTGATCTGTTGTTTCATCTCCACCTTTTAGCCCATTTCGATCCCTTCCCCCCACCCCACCCCCACTAGGGCCATCTGCCACTTGCTTGTCCTGCTTCCTACCCTTAATGTCCCCATTAGCATTCCTTAGATAATATCACCACCATCAACACCCCTTTGTCCTTTTGTCTATGACATCTTTGGCAGTCTCTTCCTGGCCTCCACCTATCACTGGCCCCCTATCCAGCTCTCTTGTCTCACCCCCTCTACCAGCTTATATTTCACCTCATTTCTATATTTTTTAGTTTTGATGGAGAGTCATACGGACTCAAAATGTCAGCTGTATCCGTCTCCGCAGATGCTGTCAGACCTGCTGAGTTTTTCCAGGTATTTCTGTTTTTGTTTTGGCCGAGATTATTACCGTCTTCCGCATAGCCTTTTTAGTATATTAAAGCCAAATTATAATTTCCCAGATATTGTTAGGGTCTGGGTAAAAAATTCCTCAGTAATGTTCACCCTCACCAAAGGGAGTGCAGAGCTGGGTTCTCCTGCTTACGATACAGAAGACTATGTTAGACAATAAAAATTCTAAAATATATAGAAATTTGTTATCGAACCAAATATGCAATTCAAAGTCAATCGCAACGTTAAAGAGAAGATACAATCTTATTTCTAGTAGAGAATCCAATTTTAAATTTCAGTTGTTACAGTAAAAATATTTTAGGTAGGACATCCATCAGATATTAGAATAACATTTACCTTAATCCCCAAGTGAGCGAGAGATGCCTAGGTTAACTGGGTCAATCACATCAACAGTGTGGCTAAAAGAATAGAGAAAAGGATGGGTACTCTGGAAGGACGGGTTCAACTCCTGACACCACGCTTGTGGATCTGGAGCTCAAGGGATCAATTTAAAAAAAAAACATGCTTATATACCATCCAATGTTGGTGGAAGCACCGGGGCCATAACAGACAGTGTGCAGCAGACTGTGGCTAGGAAGAGTCCATCAGTGATATAAGCAAAATAATGGAGAAACATTTAACAACACGGCAGACCACCAGAGAACATGGGGCAGCTCTAGCTGCAAATCCTACTGATGGTTTCTATACAAATGGGGAAGATGCGAGGGAAGATGATGATGTAGTGGTAATGTCACTGGACTAGTAATCCAGAGACCCATCCTAGGGACACAAGTTCAAATCCCACCATGGCATTTGATGGAATTAATAAATCTGGAATTGAAAACTAGTCTCCACGAAACTATCATCAATTGTTGTCAAAATGTCCTTCAGGGAAGAAATCTGCTATCCTTACCTGATCTGGCCAACATGTGACCCGAGACTTGGTCGATTCTGAAATGCCCAAGGCAAGCCACTAAGTTTATGGGCAAGTAGGGGGTGGGCCTTGCCAGTGATGCCCACATTCCATGAAAGAATAAAGAAAAATGCCCAAAAAATGGGCAGGGACTTTCCCAACTGCTGGAAATGAAAGCAGAAAATGGGTTAGGAGCTAAAGTGGGTGGAGTACTGGAAGAAAGGAATGCCTGCCCATTTCTGAAAGCCAGTCACCTGGTTGACAGCAGTGGGTCAGAACCAGAACAAGCAGGCTCGGTTTTGAATTCTCAGTTAAATATAGTAGCAGCACCCTCTGCTGGAATTTCTAATGATGTGCTCAAATCAAACAGATGGAGGTCTGCTTTTAACTTGCCCTAACAATTTACTTCAGACTAGGGCGCACTCACCGTGTAAAATGGTCTGGAGAGCAGTAAGGGATAAATGGGTGGGGTTGTGCAGAAAAATCAAGTGGGAAGCAGAATGCCAGGTCACTGCCACAATAACCCACAGATACAAAGTCCCACTGCAGGCTTGGATGCATGTAACTTCTGTACACCTCATTCAAGGCCATAATATCAAGAAAAAGGCAACACCATCAGAAACCTTGCAGCGAGATTAGAAAGGATCAAGCATCGAAGCCAACCTTTCTTACTGGTTTCTAAATTTTTTTTATTCCTACACGGGATGTGGGCGTCGCTGGCTGGGCCAGCATTTATTACCCATCCCTAATTGCCCTTGAGAAGGTGGTGGTGAGCTGACTTCTTCAACCGTTGCAGTCCATGTGGTGTAGGTACACCCACAGTGCTGTTAGGGAGGGAGTTCCAGGATTTTAACCCAATGACAGCGAAGACATGGTGACATATTTCCAAGTGTGGCTTGGAGGGGAACTTGCAGGTTGTGATGTTCCCATACGCCTGTTACCCATGTCCTTCTAGGTGGTAGACATCACAGGTTTGGAAGGTGCTATCATAGAGTCATAGAGGTCTACAGCACAGAAAAAGGCCCTTCGGCCCATCAAGTCTGCATTGGTCAAACAAGTATCTAACTATTCTAATCCCATTTTCCACCACTAGGCCCATAACCTTGTATACCAAGGCATTGCAAGTGCACATCCAAATACTTCTTAAATGTTATGAGGGTTTCTGCCTCTACCACCCTTTCAGGCAGTGAGTTCCAGATTCCCATCACCCTCTGGGGGAAAAAATTCTTCCTCACATCCCCTCTAAACCTCCTGCCCCTCACCTTAAATCTATGCCCCCTGGTTATTGATCCCTCCACCAAGGGGTAAAGTTCCTTCCTGTCTACCCTATCTATGCCCCTCATAATTTTATACACCTCAATCATGTCCCCCATCAATCTCCTCTGCTCCAGGGAAAATAACCCCAGTCTATCCAATATCTCCTCATAACTAAAACCTCCAGCCCAGGCAACATCCTGGTAAATCTCCTCTGCACTCTCTCTAGTGCAATCGCATCCTTCCCATAATGCAGATTCCAGAACTGCCTGCAATATTCTAGCTGTGGCCTAACCAGCGTCTTATACAGTTCCAGCATAACCTCCCTGCTGTTATAATCTATGCCTTGGCTAATAAAGGCAAGTACCCTATATGCCTTCTTAACCATCTTATCTACCTGTCCCGTCACCTCAAAGGACCTGTGAATATGCTATCGATGGAACCTTGGTAAGTTGCTGCAGTGCATCTTGTAGATGGCACACACTGCTGCTACTGTGCACTGGTGGTCGAGGGAGTGAATGTTTAAGGTGGTGGATGGGGTGCCAATCAAGTGGGCTGCTTTGTCCTGGATGGTGTTGAGCTTCTTGAGTGTTGTTGGAGCTGCACTCATCCAGGCAAGTGGGGAGTATTCCATCACACTCCTGACTTGTAGATGGTGGACAGGCTTTGGGGAGTCAGGAGGTGATTTACCTATGGCAGAACTCTCAGCCTGTGACCCACCCTAGCAGTTTCAGTATTTATGTGCTGGTCCAGTTATGTTTCTGGTCAATAGGAACCTCCAGGTTGTCAGTGATTCAATGATGGTAATACCGTTGAATGTAAAGGAGAATGTTTAGATTCTCTCTTGTTGGAGATGGTCATTGTCTGGCACTTGTATATCGTGAATGTTACTTGCCATTCTTCAGCACAAGTCAAAATAATTAATTCTATATTGTGTGTTTAATTGTATGTAGGTGATGGTATTAACTGAACATTCATTTGAGTCCCCTATAAATACTCACAAACTAAAACTGTGATTTTTGGGTTAGGAGTTGTATATTTAGGAGTTTGTATATTGTATATTTGTAATGCATATCTGTAAATAAATATAAAAGTGTGTAAAGATTGGCTCCAGTTCTATCCTTCACCAACTGGCTTTCTGGAATAGAACAGAATGTTGTGCAGGTCTTGCTGCAAGTGTGCACAGACATTATCTGAGGAGTTACAAATGGTACTGAACACTTTGTAATTATCAGTGAACATCCTCACTTTCGACCTTATGTTGGAGGGGAGGTTATCGATGAAGCAACTAAAGATAGTTGGGTCTAGGACACAGGAACTCTTGCAGTGATGTCTGGGGCTGAGATGATTGGCCTCCAACAACTACAGCCACCTTCCTTTATGCTAGGTATGACTCCAACCAGTTTTTGTTATTTTCTTGTTTTGTGTCTCTTGCTCATATTTCAAAATTTGTAGCTGATCTGAAACTTGGAAGTGTAGTAAACATTGATGAAGATCGTGATAGACTTCAGGAGGACATAGGCAGGCTGGTGGAATGGACAGACATGTGGCAGATGAAATTCGATGCAGAAAAGTATGAAGTGATACATTTTTGTCGGAAGCTAAATAGTACAATTTTAAAGCAATTGCAAACAGTGAGACTAGGGAGTGTTTGTGCGCAAATCTTTGAAGGTGGCTGAACAGGTTAACAATGCAGTTCATAAAGCATATAGGATGCTGGATCTTATGGAATACAAAAGCTAGGAACTTATGCTAAACCTATATAAAACACCAATTCAGGACACCATACTTTAAGAAGGGCATGAAGGTCTTGGAGAGAGTACATGAGATTGACTAGAATGGTTCTAGAAATAAGGGATTACAGTTCTGTGGAGAGAGAAGTTGGGTTTGTGTTCCGGGTTAAGCTAAATGTGTTAAAGGTGTTTAAACCCACAAAGTACTTAGCTCGAGTGAGTAAAGAGCAATTGTTTCCAATGGTTAAGTGGCTAAATCAGAAGCCACAGATTTAAGATGATCAGCAAATGAACTAGAGGTGGCACGAGGAAAAATGTTTTTACGCAATGAGTAGTTAGGATTTGGGAAGCATACTCAATTGTGGCTTTCAAAAAGGAATTGGATAAATACTTGAAGGAGAAAAAATTATTGGCATATGGGGAAAGGGAGTGAGAGTGGGATGAACAGGAATGCTCTTTGAAAGAGCTGGCACAGACTCAAAGGGCTGAGTGCCTCTTTCTACATGACACTATTCTATGATTCGATAATTGTGTGTTTTTGTTCCTGTTATTCCTGTTTCTGTGCTTTTGCTTCTTGTTTTTGTTCCTGTTCTTATTCCTGTTCCTGTATCTAGTCTTGACCCTGTTCTTGTTCCTATTCTTCTTCTTGTTCCTCTGCTCCTTGTATCTCCTCTGTTTCCTGTCTGGTTCTGATGAAATGTCTTTGACTCGAAATGTTAACTGTTTCTCTCTCCACAGATGTTGCCAGACCTGCTGAGTTTTTCCAGCATGCTTTTATTTCAGATTCCTATTCTTATTGTTCCTGTTCTTATTTGTGTTCCTGTTACTGTTCTTGTTGCCGTTCCTCTAGCTCTTGTTGTCCATTCAAAATGGAGCCAGCTGCATCACAGATGTTCATGGAACAGCATGGTTACCGACCCCATTTTGAGGCCTTTACTGCTCTGCTAACAGCAGGCGAAGCCAGCGAAAGTTGACCTCAAACATTTGTTTACTGTTAAAAGTTGTTCAAGTTATTTCATTTCACCGTGTGCGTGAGAGACCGAGAGAAGAAAAAAATTGTCCACGTTCAACATTTATGAAACCAACAAGCAGATGTCCTTGAAAGTGAATACTGGAACTTTAATTATTAATCATGATGCAATCATGAATATTTAAAGTATAAATACATTCTTGCATTATTGTTACCAAATAGCTCACTGAAGAGAAGATGAAAGGAAGACTAATTAGTGACCCTCTCTTGATTGTTTCTTTATTTAAAATTACTTGCATGGTAGCACATGAAGGGATGGGAAATCTTATTTACTTTTCAGTCCTGAGAGATGTTGAGCAATAGGAGGAGTTTTTGGAGGGAATATTAGCCAGACCACCAGGACTAAACATTGCCCCTTGGCGATCAGTGCCGCAGGAACTTTCATTGTTTATCAGGATATGGAAACGAGATCTGAATTTAATAACCCAGCCAAAAGACAGTGCTCCAATCTATAAAGTACTCATTAAATGTCACACTCAGGTGTCAGTATGTCATTCTCCCCATCAAAGTACCCCTGAGTTTCCATGACATCTGCTGCTGCTCTAATTTATGGATAATTCTGTGATCAAGACATAGCTATAGATTCAAATCTGCTGACCACACTTTATTTTAAGTATCCTATTGCTTTCTTTCTTGATAATTCTATGTAGAAGTGGAGATTAATTATTTGCTTTTGGTCTCAAGCTCCGTCTTCAGCAGTGGGAAAGCTCCCAGTTCACATGAACACTTGCCTGTTCTCAGCTTGATTCTATGGACAATGCCCGAGTGTCTGACAAAAGTTTGCAAGTTTGCATACAGTTAACATTTGAAAGACGAAGTAGTTTCTGATCTAATCAACTTATGAATGTAGACATATTGTTACAATTGCGAGGTTTGTAAGATTGTTATGTTTCGTGACTGTGGGTGAATCGTCCAGTCCCACTGACAGCGGGTGTCATGGCGGGTGTGAGTGGACTATATGGTGAGAAAGCCAAAAATTGGTTTCACGCTGTCGGAAAACTAGTTTCTAATTGTCTGCTCTGCCCATTGATGGTGGGCCGCAATTCCTGCCGTCCAATGTCAGGAACTTAATTTTAATGCATTTGCATTTCATTATTGTGCCCACACGCTGGAATCATTCTCCCCCAACCCCACCCCCCCCCAACGTCAAATTTACCGCCCACGTCAGCGTGACTTCAAAACGGTGCACTTCACGACTGCTTTTAAAAGGTGTGCGCCCGGCAAGCTGAACTTCAAGGGGAACTCAGAGGTGAGTGTACACAACCTTACACACTGCTTGCGAGCATCGCCCATAAGACATTAGGGAAGAGGCGCTGTGCATCTGGGAGAGCACAGGCAAGTCGCTTTTTCCCGGCCGGCTTTCAGTACGGTGGCCAGGGCAAGGGCTCCAGTACAGGTGGGGCCGGGTGGGGGCGCAAGGCAGCACAGACTGAAGGATATACACAACTACATGCTGGGGTTGGGGGGGGAGGTGGATGGGGGTGGAGGCTGAGGGGAAGCGGCCATGCACTTGGAAAAGCTTGTCAAAGGTGAACATTCTTCCACAGCTGAGCCCGTTCAGTTGCAGCTCCATTGACAGGCTTGCAGTCGGCCTCTGAAGCATTACTGCCCGCTCAAGCAACGCAAAAGCATGAGAAGTGCCACCAAATGCCCCAGAACTTTTCACCCCTCGGACACAGGCTGCAAATTAATGTGTGTTTCAGGGGGCAGCAGGACAATTGGCCGACTGGGCAGGTTGTAGAATCCCCTTGTGAAAGGCGACCATGGCGCAGTCACTGGTGGAGGCGCTCACAGCCCCTGCACTGTCTTTATTCAGGTTTGGGCCAGTATCCATCATGGTTCGAGCTAACAGTGCAGCCTCGCAATGCAGGTTAGGAGAATGTCTGTGCCTGTGCTGAGAGCACAGTATGCAGTCTAATGGCCAAAACTGCTGCCAATCGGTCAGGTAGAGTGGGGCGGAGGTGTGTGGGGTTTCAGACTACACACTGGCCATCCAAGTGGTGGCCAGCACTCTCTGGGGCCTTCAGACTTAACCAAGAGAGGTTCTTAGCACACATATGCTAACCCAAACATCTCTCTCTTTGATTCTGCAGGAGGAGAACATCAGGATCATGGAGCCTGGTGTTTAGCGATATGCTTGATAGCTTACAGGGACCAGAGAAGAAGAGAGCGGTGGAGACACCTGGCCTGGTAATGGGAGGAGCACCTCCCTCAAGATGAAGGGGCAGCAGGGCCTGCTGTGCACGCGGCTGTAGATCCACAGAGAGCTGTCGCTCGTAGGTGCTTCGCTGGACCCAGTCTATAGACAGCTCCTGCCATTCCTGCAGGTGACTAAGAACCAGTGTCGCCGAAGACTGTGCATGTCTTGGGAACTGTTCGGTCATATATGTCACCTGCTGCAGGATCTGGTGCCACGGGGACTTGGAGGGCATCCACTGCCAGTGGCTGTGAAAGTGACCACGGTGCTCAATATTTACACCAATGACTCCTTCCAGGGCTCCACAGGTGACCTGTGCGGGATCTCGAAGCCTCCACGCACAAGTGTGTCCAGGAGGTCACGGACGCCATCTTCGCAAAGGCACAGAACTTAGTGCATTTCGCTCGGGATCAGGAAATTCAGGAAGCAAGAGCGCTGGGATTTGTGCAGATCCCTGGTTTTCCACAGGTGCAGAGTGCCATTGACTGCACTCACATGATGCTTAGATCTCAGTGGCAACAAGTGGTCTACTACGTCAACCACAAGGGCTTCCACTCGCTCAATGTTCAGCTGGTGTGTGACCACCTCAAACACATCCTACAGGTCTGCGCACGATTCTCAGGGAGCACTCATGACTCCTACATCCTCAGTCAGTCACAGATCCCTGACATCTTGCAGGTTCCGCAGACTCTACAGGGTTGGCTCCTTGGGGACAAGGGCTACCCACAGAGGCTGTGGCTGATGATGCCCGAGCAGTGGCCTCAGACTGCAGCAGAGCGAAGGTGTAACAAGGCTCAGGTCGCGACCCAGACATTGGTGGAACAAACGATAGGCATCTTTAAAATGAGGTTCTGGTGCCTCGACAGGTCCGGTGGAGCACCGCAACACAGTCCACTGAGGGTGTCACGCATTATCGTAGCTTTCGGCGCACTACTCAGCCTGGTGCTGCAATGGGGGGGGGGAGGACCTGGCTGAGTAGGAGATGGAAGAATTGCACGTCTCCTCTGATGAGGAGGAGGTCCAAGGCGATGGTGGTGATGAGGTCTTGGAAGGCGAGGATGCTGGTGATGAGGCCCTCGCACTGGCTAGACGAGGCAGGTACACTCAGGAGGCAGTCCTAGCTGCAAGGTTCGTGGAGGATGATGACGAGATGCAGTGAGGACAGTCCTGGAATCCTCACCTTGCATCTGTGAACGTTTGACTCCTGTGTGGCTGATGACAGTGCACATGTCTTCAGTGCTCAGCCTCATGTCATGGAGACGCAGCGGAGGCCTCTAGTTGTCACTAGGTTCCAGGAGGACGATGATGACATGCAGTGAGGGCACTCCGTAGATCTTCACACAGCCTCTCTGAATGTCGGACTCCTGGCTGGCTGAGGGCAGCTTGCTTGCGCCTGTGATCAGGGTCATATCACAGCAATGCAGCCATGAAACTTTAAATACACCTGATCCTTTGTCAGCCTTCAGCACCTGACCCCTCCAGGAGCACAGAGTCACTGGTCACAGATGCTGAAGAGATGGGGGACCAGCCCCACCTTAAAGGTGCTGAGAGCACAGAGAGAATGAGGGAACTCTGTGACACCTGCCCACTACATTCTGGCAGCAACAACCAGCACCATCGAGGTACAGGCATCAGCAATGTGTCCAGTGAGTGTGAGGCTGGACCATCACTGTGGTCTGAAGGTTACACAGACACAGGGAAGAGGCCCTGGACTGAGACACCTGCCTTTATCTTGTGCAGAAAGATTTCACATCTGAGTGACATGAACACTGCTCATCAGAACAAGGAGCCATAGGCAGGGAGACATTCCTGGGAGTTTCTTGACAATAGTGAACATTATGTACAAGTGATTAACACCAATGACCAGGCTGTGTAACTACATCTTCTTAACTTTCCTAACCCTACCACTATGTCTTGATGCTCCCCAGACATCCACAGCGGAGGTGGAGCCAGCCTGCTGACTGTGACACCCTGTCTGTGATGACTTTGGTGGGTGTTCTCTGGCGGGCTGAGACCTGGAGGTCCCTGGCCTGCTTTCAGGGTCCTGCTGTGTGGCAGTGACACCCTCCTCGGCCTATGGAGCTGAAGCTGGAGCTGCTGGGGTCACAGGAAGAGGGGATTCGGATGGGCCGGATACTCCCGGAGTCACCTGGGTGGATGGTGCACCTACTGATCCTCCTCCCTATGGGTGCCCGAGGGCCCCTGGCTGACTCCTTGAGGAGAAGGGGGAGCTGGAGTGAGATCGAGCTGCCCCACACCCCTCTCACCTACACACTGTTGGAGGCCAACTATGGCATCAGTGATGGAGTTAAGCCTGCGCAGCAGTGCAGGAGCAACGTCCTGGACCAAGGTCTCCATGGCGGCTGCCATCCTGCCAGTGTTGACCTCGGTGAGTTGCAATGCCGGCGCTATCACCTCAGCCTGAAGACAGACAGACTCCTCCATCATCCTTTGCAATCTGAGGAGTGCAGCGGACATCCCTTCCTGATGTTCCCGAGCTTGTCTTTGCAGCTCCAATAAGTGATTGAGGATGGAGTCCAGATGCTCATCATCTGACTCAGACTCAGCACATTCCTTGCCTCCAGCAGTCCTCTGAGCCGGCAACCAAGGACGTCCCTGCCCCCGCTGCTGTGGAACACACAGTGTGCTGTGCTCACCAGATTATGGTCCCGAGGCTGCTCTACATCTAGGTCCCACCGGTGTGTGTCTCACTGCGTTGGTGGAGGGTGTGGGTGAGCACCATGATGGGTCTTCAACAGTGCTGCCCTCTCAGCACTGGGGTTGGGGTCAAGGTTGCCTGTGGGAAAGTGGGAATTATCAGTGCTTGGCAGCTGCATTGAACACAGAACAATGGACTCAGAGTAGTGTTGAGAGAGAGATGATATGGTGCAGGATCCTCATGTAGGTGTTAGCCACCGACCTCACCATCGCCACAGGCACAGTCCACGTCTTCTCCGGCCAGCTCCAAGGCATGACTCTCAAACCTTGGGGACCTTGATGTCCGGTACTGCACCCCTGGTCTGGGGCCTGTCCCTTTGATTTTGCGCAATCTTGTCCTGCATAAAGACAGATGGAGAGAGTGTGTGCAAGGCCAAATGAGAAGGTTGTCAGGCGTGTGTGTGTGCTGAGTGCAACCATGGACGGGATGAGGAGGCAGTCTCCAGAGGAGATGAGGCCAGGTGGAGATGTGAGGCTGTGTGAGAGAGTGAGTGGTGATGTCCCTTGAGCTGGCAGTGAGTGAGGTGCCAGTGAGTGTGTGATGGGCTTGTGAGTGTGTGAGTTTACAGTGATGAGATGGTTACCTTACCTGGCTGCATGGATGAGATCCTTCACCCTCTATCTGCACTGGATGGCCAACCTCTTCTGTGCAGCGTTGGCACTGACCACCTCTGCCATCGCCTACCAAGCCGGAGTAGTGAGACTGATGGGCCTCCTGCAGCCAGAGTGGAGATAGAGGACATCGCGGCGGGCTCCACAGTGTCCAGATGGCATCCCAGGGATGTGTCACTGAATCGGGGGGGTGGGGGGGCTGCAGTCTTCTTGGGTTTAGGGGCCATGTTTACACTGGAGCAGTCCGGGGCTGCATGCAAACCCATCTGGGTCACTAATGCTCCTCTGGCCTACATGTGACTCCAGATCCACAGCAATGTGGTTGACTCTTATCTGGCCTCTGAAATGGCCTAGTAAGCCACTCAGATGTACCAAACGACTACAGAAAAGTCAAAAAGGACGACAACTGGATGGACCGGCTGGCATCGACTTAGGCACTGGAAACAACAACAGTACACCTTGCCTTGTTGACGCTGCAAAGTCCTCCTTACTAACATCTGGGGACTTGTGCCAAAATTGGGAGAGCTGTCCCTTTAAGACAATGGGCAGAATTTTCCACTCATGTCAACGGCAGGACTTGTGGTGGGCAAGAGCACAGATATTGGAATGATGGCAAAAGTCTGTTTCCAGTTAGCGGGAAATTAGTTTGGAATTTTGTACTCGCAGATTTCAGGGCGAGCTGAAGGTGGTTCGACTTTCCCGATGATCCATGCTTGGAACCACATCTGCATGTCAAAATGATAATTAAACATACATTTTTTCAGAAACACATCCTCCCTCAATTTAAGTGCCACACCATCAGAAAATGAGAAAGCTCTGTTTGACGGACATATTTAAGTGGGACTTGCCTGGCGACCATCACTTCACCAGTGCCTTCGAGATATGGGGACAGGTTGAACAGAATGTCCTGGGGCAGTGACCACACTGTCAGAGACAGGTTGAACAGACTGTCCTGGGGCTAAGACCACAATGTCGGGAACAGATTAAACAGAGAGTCCTGGGGCTGACACCACGCTGTCTGGGACAGATTGAACAGACTGTCCTGGGGCTGAGACCACATTGTCAAGGATAGATTGAACAGACTGTCCTGGGGCTGAGACCACACTGTCAGGGACAGATAGAACAGACTGTCCTGGGGCTGAGACCACACTGTTAGGAACAGATTGAACAGACTGTCCTGGGGCTGAGATCCCGCTGTCTGGGACAAATTCAACAGAGTATCCTGGGGCTGAGATCACGCTGTCGGGGGCAGATTGAACAGACTCTCCAGGGGCTGAGACCACACTGTCGGGGACAGATTGAACAGACTGTCCTGGGGCTGAGACCACACAGTCAGCGTAAGATTGAACAGACTGCACTGGGGCTGAGAACACACTGTCGGGGAAATATTGAACAGACTGTCCTGGAGCTGAGACCACACTGTCAGGGACAGATTGAACAGATTGTCCTGGAGCTGAGACCACACTGTCGGGGACAGATTGAACAGACTGTCCTGGGGCTGAGACCACACTGCCGGGGACAGATTGAACAGACTGTCCTGGAGCTGAGACCACACTGTCAGGAACAGATTGAACAGACTGTCGTGGGGTTGAGACCACACTATCGGTCGGGGACAGATTGAACAGACTGTCATGGGGCTGAGACCACATTGTCAGAGACAGGTTGAAAAAACTGTCCTGGGGCTGAGACTAAACTGTCGGGAACAGAGTGAACAGACTGTCCTGGGGCCGAGAGCATACTGTCAGTGTCAGATTGAACAGAGAATCCTTGGGCAGAGACCACACAATCAGTGTCACATTTAACAGACTATCCTGGGGCTGGGAACACACTTTCGGGGACAGATTGAACAGACTGTCCTGGGACTGAGAGCACACTGTCGGGGACAGATTGAACAGACTGTCCTGGGACTGAGAGCACACTGTCAGGAACAGATTGAACAGATTGTCCTGGAGCTGAGACCACACTGTCAGGGACAGATTAAACAGACTATCCTGGGACTGAGACCACACTGTCGGGGGACAGGTTGAACAGACTGTCCTGGGGCTGAGACCACGTTGTCAGGGACAGGTTGAACAGACTGTTCTGGGGTTGAGATCACACTGTCAGTGTCAGATTGAACAGACTGTCCTGGGGCTGAGAGCATACTGTCAGTGTCAGATTGAACAGAGAATCCTTGGGCAGAGACCACACAGTCAGTGTCACATTTAACATACGATCCTGGGGCTGAGAATACACTTTCGGGGGAATATCGAACAGACTGTCCTGGAACTGAGAGCACGCTGTCGGTGGCAGATTGAACAGCCTGTCCTGGGGCTAAGACCACACTGTCGGGGACAGATTGAACAGACTGTCCTGGGACTGAGACCACACTGTGAGGGACATATTGAACAGACTGTCCAGGGTCTGAGACCACACTGTCAGGAACAGATTGAACAGATTGAACTGGGGCTGAGAGAACGCTGTCGGGGACAGATAGAACAGAGTGTCCTGGAGCTGAGACCACACTGTCAGCGCCTGATTGACCCGACAGTCCTCGGACTGAGATCATGTTGTCGGGGGCAGATTGAACAGGCTGTCCTGGGGCTGAGAACACACTTTCGGGGGAATATTGAACAGACTGTCCTGGGGCTGAGAACACACTTTCGGGGGAATATTGAACAGACTGTCCTGGGGCTGAGACCACACTTTCGGGGACAGATTGAACAGACTGTCCAGGGGCTGAGACCACACTGTCGGGGACAGATTGAACAGACTGTCCTGGGGCTGAGACCACACTGTCGGGGGACAGGTTGAACAGAGAGACCTAGGGCTGAGACCACACTGTCGGGAGCAGATATAACAGACTGTGCTGGGGCTGAGACCACATTGCCGCGGACAGATTGAACAGAGAGTCCTAGGGCTGAGACCACACTGTCGGGAAAAGATTGAACAGAGAGTCCTGAGACTGAGATCACACTGTCGGGGAGCAGATTGAACAGACTGTCCAGGGGCTGAGACCACATTGTCAGGAACAGATTCAACAAACTGTCCTGGGGCTGAGACCACACTGTCGGGGGACAGGTTGAACAGACTGTCCTGGGGCTGAGACCACACTGTCGGGGGACAGGTTGAACAGAGAGCCCTGGGTCTGAGACCACACTGTCAGAGACAGGTTGAACAAACTGTCCTGGGGCTGAGACCACATTGTCAGGGACAGGTTGAACAGACTGTCCTGGGGCTGAGAGCATACTGTCAGTGTCAGATTGAACAGAGAATCCTTGGGCAGAGACCACACAATCAGTGTCACATTTAACAGACTATCCTGGGGCTGGGAACTCACTTTCGGGGACAGATTGAACAGACTGTCCTGGGACTGAGAGCACACTGTCAGGAACAGATTGAACAAACTGTCCTGGGGCTGAGACCACACTGTCGGGGGACAGGTTGAACAGAGAGCCCTGGAGCTGAGACCACTTTGTCAGGGACAGGTTGAACAGACTGCCCTGGGGCTGAGAGCATACTGTCAGTGTCAGACTGAACAGAGAATCATTGGGCAGAGACCACACAGTCAGTGTCACATTTAACAGATGATCCTGGGGCTGAACACACTTTCGAAGGAATATCGAACAGAATGTCCTGGGACTGAGAGCATGCTGTCGGGGGCAGATTGAACAGACTATCCTGGGGCTGAGACCACGCTGTCGGGGAGAGATGCAACAGCCTGTCCTGGGGCTGAGACCACACTGTCGGGGACAGATTGAACAGACTGTCCTGTGGCTGAGACCACACTGTCAGGAACAGATTGAACAGACTGTCCTGTGGCTGAGACCACACTGTCAGGAACAGATTGAACAGACTGTCCTGGAGCTGAGACCACACTGTCAGGGACAGATTGAACAGATTGTCCTGGAGCTGAGACCACACTGTCGGGAACAGAGTGAACAGACTGTCCTGGGGCCGAGAGCATACTGTCAGTGTCAGATTGAACAGAGAATCCTTGGGCAGAGACCACACAATCAGTGTCACATTTAACAGACTATCCTGGGGCTGAGACCACACTGTCGGGGGCCGATTGAACAGAGTCCTGAGACTGAGATCACAATGTCGGGGACAGATTGAACAGACTGTCCAGGGGCTGAGACCACACTGTCAGGAACAGATAGAACAGACTGTCCTGGGGCTGAGACCACACTGTTTGGAACAGATTGAACAGACTGTCCTGGGGCTGAGACCACACTGTCGGGAGACAGGTTGAACAGACTGTCCTGGGGCTGAGACCACGTTGTCAGGGACAGGTTGAGAGACTATTCTGGGGCTGAGACCACACTGTCAGTGTCAGATTGAACAGAGAGTCCTGGGGCTGAGACGACACTGTCGGGGACAGAGTGAACGGACTGTCCTGGGGCTGAGACCATATTGTCAGGGAAAGGTTGAACAGACTGTCCTGGGGCTGAGACCACACTGTCGGGGACAGAGTGAACAGACTGTCCTGGGGCTGAGACCACATTGTCAGGGAAAGGTTGAACAGACTGTCCTGGGGCTGAGACCACACTGTCGGGGAAAGGTTGAACAGACTGTCCTGGGGCTGAGACCACACTGTCGGGGACAGAGTGAACAGACTGTCCTGGGGCTGAGACCACATTGTCAGGGAAAGGTTGAACAGACTGTCCTGGGGCTGAGACCACATTGTCAGGGAAAGGTTGAACAGACTGTCCTGGGGCTGAGACCACACTGTCGGGGACAGAGTGAACAGACTGTCCTGGGGCTGAGACCACATTGTCAGGGAAAGGTTGAACAGACTGTCCTGGGGCTGAGACCACACTGTCGGGGACAGAGTGAACAGACTGTCCTGGGGCTGAGACCACACTGTCGGGGACAGAGTGAACAGACTGTCCTGGGGCTGAGACCACATTGTCAGGGAAAGGTTGAACAGACTGTCCTGGGGCTGAGACCACACTGTCGGGGACAGAGTGAACAGACTGTCCTGGGGCTGAGACCACACTGTCGGGGACAGAGTGAACAGACTGTCCTGGGGCTGAGACCACATTGTCAGGGAAATGTTGAACAGACTGTCCTGGGGCTGAGACCACACTGTGAGGGACAGGTTGAACAGACTGTCCTGGGGCTGAGATCCCGTTGTCAGGGACAGGTTGAACAGACTGTCCTGGGGCTGAGACCACACTGTCAGTGTCAGATTGAACAGAGAGTCCTGGGGATGAGACCACACTGTCGGGGACAGGTTGAACAGACTGTCCTGGGGCTGAGACCACACTGTCAGGACAGAGTGAACAGACTGTCCTGGGGCTGAGACCACACTGTCGGGCACAGGTTGAACAGACTGTCCTGGGGCTGAGTGCATACTGCCAGTGTCAGATTGAACAGAGAATCCTGGGCAGAGACCACACAGTCAGTGTCACATTTAACAGACGATCCTGGGGCTGGGAACACACTTTCGGGGGAATATCGAACAGACTGTCCTGGGGCTGAGACCACACTGTCGGGGAGAGGTGCAACTGACTGTCCTGGGGCTGAGACCACACTGTCGGGGACAGGTTGAACAGACTGTCCTGGGGCTGAGACCACACTGTCGGGACAGAGTGAACAGACTGTCCTGGGGCTGAGACCACACTGTCGGGCACAGCTTGTACAGACTGTCCTGGGGCTGAGAGCACGCTGTTGGGGGCAGATTGAACAGAATGTCCTGGGGCTGAGTGCATACTGTCAGTGTCAGATTGAACAGAGAATCCTGGGCAGAGACCACACAGTCAGTGTCACATTTAACAGACGATCCTGGGGCTGGGAACACACTTTCGGGGGAATATCGAATAGACTGTCCCGGGGCTGAGACCACACTCTCGGGGACAGATTGAACAGACTGTCCTGGGACTGAGAGCACGCTGTTGGGGGCAGATTGAACAGAATGTCGTGGGGCTGAGACCACACTGTCGGGGTCAGATTGAACAGACTGTCCTGGGGTTGAGACAACACTGTCGGTCGGGGACAGATTGAACAGACTGTCCTGGGGCTGAGACCACACTGTCGGGGACAGATTGAACAGACTGTCCAGGGGCTGAGACCACACTGTTGGGGACATATTGAACAGACTGACCCGGGGCTGAGAACACACTTTCGGGGACAGATTGAACAGACTGTCCTGGGGCTGAGAGCACACTGTCGGGGGACAGATTGAAGAGACCAACCTGCGGCTGAGAGCACACTGTCGGGGGACAGATTGAAGAGACCAACCTGCGGCTGAGACCACACATTTAGGAATAGATTGAACAGAGAATCCTTGGGCTGAGAGCACACTGTCAGGGACAGGTTGAACAAACTGTCGTGCGGCTGAGACCACACTGTTAGGAACAGATTGAACAGACTGTCCTGGGGCTGAGACCACGCTGTCGGTGACAGATTGAACAGACTGTCCTGGGGCTGAGGGCACACTGTGGGAGACAGATTGAACTGACTGTCCTGGGGCTGAGACCACACTGTCGGGTACAGATTGAACAGACTGTCCTGGGGCTGAGACCACACTCTCGGGGACAGTTGAACAGTTTGACCTGGGGCTGAGACCACATTGTCAGAGACAGGTTGAACAAACTGTCCTGGGGCTGAGAGGACACTGTCGGGGGCAGATCGAACAGATTGCCCTGGGGCTCAGACGACTCTGTGAGAAACAGGTTGAAGAGACTGTCCTGGGGCTGAGACTACACTGTCTGGGACAAATTGAACAGACTGTCCTGAGGCTGACATCACGCTGTCGGGGACAGATTGAACAGACTGTCCTGGGGCTGAGACCACATGTCGGGGACATATTGAACAGACTGTCCTGGGGCTGAGACCACACTGTCGGGGACATATTGAACAGACTATCCTGGGGCTGAGACCACACTGTCAGGGGCAGATTGAACAGACTATCCTGGGGCTGAGACCACACTGTCAGGGGCAGATTGAACAGCCTGTCCTGGGGCTGAGACCACACTGTCGGGGACAGATTGATCAGACTGTCCTGGGGCTGAGACCACACTGTCGGGGGCATATTGAACAGCCTGTCCTGGGGCTGAGAACACACTGTCAATGTCAGATTGAATAGACTGTCCTGGGGCTGAGACCACAATGTCTGGGACAGATTGAACAGACTGTCCTGGGGCTGAGACCACACTGTCGGGTGCAGATTGAACAGACTGTCCAGGGACAAGGACCACACTGCTGGGGACAGATTGAACAGACTGTCCTGGGGCTGAGACCACATTGTTGGGGACAGATTGAACAGACTGTCCAGGGACAAAGACCGCACTGCTGGGGACAGATTGAACAGACTGTCCTGGGGCTGAGACCACACTGTCGTGGGCAGATTGAACAGACTGTCCTGGGGCTGAGACCACACTGTCGGGGACAGATTGAACAGACTGTCCTGGGGCTGAGACCACACTGTCGGGGACAGATTGAACAGACTGTCCTGGGGCTGAGAACACACTTTCGGGGGAATATTGAACAGACTGTCTTGAGGATGAGATCACACTGTGAGGGACAGAGTGAACAGACTGTCCTGTGGCTGAGACCACACTGTCAGGTGCAGATTGAACAGACTATCCTGGGGCTGAGACCACACTGTCAGGGGCAGATTGAACAGCCTGTCCTGGGGCTGAGACCACACTGTCGGGGACAGATTGATCAGACTGCCCTGGGGCTGAGACCACACTGTCGGGGGCATATTGAACAGCCTGTCCTGGGGCTGAGAACACCCTGTCAGTGTCAGATTGAATAGACTGTCCTGGGGCTGAGACCACAATGTCTGGGACAGATTGAACAGACTGTCCTGGGGCTGAGACCACACTGTCGGGGGCAGATTGAACAGACTGTCCAGGGACAAGGACCACACTGCTGGGGACAGATTGAACAGACTGTCCTGGGGCTGAGACCACATTGTTGGGGACAGATTGAACAGACTGTCCAGGGACAAAGACCGCACTGCTGGGGACAGATTGAACAGACTGTCCTGGGGCTGAGACCACACTGTCGTGGGCAGATTGAACAGACTGTCCTGGGGCTGAGACCACATTGTCGGAGACAGAGTGAACAGACTGTCCTGGGGCTGAGACCACATTGTCGCGGACAGATTGACAGAGAGTCCTAGGGCTGAGAACACACGGTCGGGAACACATTGAACAGACTGTCCTTAGACTGAGACCACACTTTCAGGGACAGGTTGAACTGACTGTCCTGGGGCTGAGGCCACATTGTCAGGGACAGGTTGAACAGACTGTCGTGCGGCTGAGACCACACCATGAGGGACAGGTTGAACAGACTGTCGTGCGGCTGAGACCACACTGTGAGGGACAGGTTGAACAGACTGTCCTGGGGCTGAGACCATGTTGTCAGGGACAGGTTGAACAGACTGTCCTGGGGCTGAGACCACACAGTCAGTGTCAGATTGAACAGACTGTCCTGGGGCTGAGACTACACTGTCAGGGACAGAGTGAACAGACTGTCCTGGGGCTGAGACCACACAGTCAGTGTCAGATTGAACAGACTGTCCTGGGGCTGAGACTACACTGTCAGGGACAGAGTGAACAGACTGTCCTGGGGCTGAGAGAACTTTGTCAGGGACAGGTTGAACAGACTGTCCTGGGGCTGACACCACACTGTCTGGGACAGATTGAACAGTATCCTGGGACAGAGACCACACTGTCGGGGGCAGATAGAACAGCCTGTCCTGGGACAGAGACCACACTGTCGGGTGCAGATAGAACAGCCTGTCCTGGGGCTGAGACCACACTGCTGGGGACAGATTGAACAGACTGTCCTGAGGATGAGATCACACTGTGAGGGACAGAGTGAACAGACTGTCCTGGGGCTGAGACCACATTGTCGGGGACAGATTGAACAGAGAGTCCTGAGACTGAGACCACACTGTCAGGAACAGATTGAACAGACTATCCAGGGCATGAGACCACACTGTCAGGAGCATATTGAACAGACTGTCCAGGGGATGAGACCACACGGTCAGGAACAGATTGAACAGACTGTCCTGGGGCTGAGACCACACTGTCGGGGACAGATTGAACAGCCTGTCCTGGTGCTGAGACCACACTGTCGGTCGGGGACAGATTGAACAGACTGTCCAGGGGCTGAGATCCCACTGTCGGGGACAGATTGAACAGACTATCCTGCAACTGAGACCACTCTGTCAGGAACAGATTGAACAGCCTGTCCTGGGGCTGAGACCACACTGTCGGGGACATATTGAACAGACTGTCCTGGGGCTGAGACCACACTGTCCGTGTCAGATTGATCAGGGAGTGCTGCTCCTGAGGCTATGCTGTCGGGGCCAGATTCAGAAGATAGCCCTGGGGCTGAGACCACACCGTCACTAGCCGATTCCAAGAACAGCCCTGGGGCTGAGCTGGCCATGCTGAAAGACTGCGCATGGCATGCATGTCTTGCTCCCCTCCCTGGGCAGTGGAAGGCCTTTCTGGCAGTGAGTGTCTAGCACATTATGGTGTGCAGCGTGAGGTCAGTCAGTTACAGATTTTGGTCCTCGGGTTTGGAGGATTCGCATTGGTTTACAGATGGTACAGTGATGGTCAGGGGAGACATCTGCATCTTGTAAATTGGGAGTTGGTAAGTCACGGAGGTACTGACTCAGCTCATGGGGTGGCGTGGGGGGCTACATGGTCGGTTGGGGGCAGTTCGCCGAAAGTCAGGTTGCATTTGGTCTTGAAAAAGAGAGAGGTCAAGTCGACAAAAGGCTTTGGGACATCAGCAGTAAATGGTTCAGGGGGCAGGACAGGAATATCAAATTATATAAAGATTGGCTCAAGGTAACAGGGGGTGCAGCACAGTGATCAGAGGAAGGGAATTTGTATGCGGTGAGGATGGAGGAAGATAGGAGGGACTTGGAGAGTAAGAGGGGCAGGTTGAAAGCTGGTTGCCCAGACAAATCGCAGCACCACCATAATGATCAAAACCTTGGAATGACGCAGTTGAACAATAAGTCTTGAAAAATATTGCCTGGGCAGGCATCTGATGGTGTGCAGGAGGAATCAGTGACTGCAATTTTGGGCCGATTGAAGGGGCACCCTCATAATTATCAGCTCGAGACATGCAGATTAAGGATCAGCTAACCATAAGACCATAAGACATAGGAATAGAAATTAGGCCATTCGGACCATCGAGTCTGCTCTGCCATTCAATCATGGCTGATAAGTTTTTCAACCCCATTCTCCCGCCTTCTCCCCGTAACCTTTGATCCCCTTACCAATCAAGAACCTATCTATCTTGGTCTTAAATACACTCAATGACCTGGCCTCCACAGCCTTCTGTGGCAATGAATTCCATAGATTCACCACTCTCTGGCTAAAGAAGTTTCTCCTCATCTCTGTTCTAAAAGGTCTTCCCTTTACTCTGAGGCTGTGCCCTCGGTCCTAGTCTCTCCTACTTATGGAAACATCTTCCCCACGTCCACTCTATCCAGGCCTTTCAGTATTCTGTAAGTTTCAATCAGATCCCCCCTCATCCTTCTAAACTCCATCGAGTATAGACCCAGAGTCCTCAAACGTTCCTCATATGTTAAGCCTTTCATTCCTGGGATCATTCTCGTGAACCTCCTCTGGACCCTCTCCAGGGCCAGAACATCCTTCCTGAGATACGGGGCCCAAAATTGCTCACAATATTCTAAATGTGGTCTGACCAGAGCCTTATAAAGTCTCAGCAGCACATCCTTGCTTTTATATTCTAGCCCTCTCGAAATAAATGCCAACATTACATTTGCCTTCCTAACTACCAACTCAACCTGCAAGTTAACCTTAAGAGAATCCTGGACTAGGACTCCCAAGTCCCTTTGCACTCCAGATTTCTGAATTCTCTCCCCATTTAGAAAATAGTCTATGCCTCTATTCTTCCTACCAAAGTGCATGACCTCACACTTCCCCAACTAACAACTGTTAACATGTATGCAGTGTCAAGGCTAAAGGCGGCAAGCTGACAGTAGCCCGACTGAGGGTAAGAGCACATGGCTATATTCACTCTGATCAAAGTCTCTTTATTAATGTGCAGTCATGTCGAATGCTCAGCCACCTGTGAACCTTCAGGATGTGTGTCAGCTGCAAGGGGTGGCCTGGGGATGCCATGTCTGGACTGAGGGCAAGCCTAAGGCTTCACACTAGCTTCCTGGCTTGGTGATGGAGGGAGAGCATTCCAGGGTAAAGTCCAATCATGTCTTGATTCTATTTGTCCACAGAGACAAGAAGAAGTGCAGAATGCAGGCTGCAGGCAATGCTGCCTTTTTGATAGGTTTGATGTGAGTGAGGAGAAGGGCCTGTCGCCATTTGGTGCAGCTCAGGGACGAGCGTCGTCCTGTGGAACAAGATCCAGCGGGGCCCTAGGAAGACCCAGATTCTGACGAGGGGAGGACCAAATCCACAAGGCATTTGGTATGACCAAGGATCTACAGAAGATGCCTCTCATACATGGAGAAGAGTGAAACACAGTGCTGGGGTGCCTTCGCTTGTCTGGGGATGTGGTGGATCATATCGGCCACATTCTCCACGAGGGTTGCACTCTGCACGGACGGGGAGGCTATCCACTGCCAGTCGCTCTGAAAGTAACTGTTGCACTTGACTTTTTTGCCGATGAATTGTTCCAAGACTCCGCTAGGAACTTCTGCGGAATCTCACAATCGCCCACTCATAAATGCATAAGGGAGGTGACTGATGCCCTTTCCAATAAAGCACACAATTATGTGCACTTCGCCACGGATGAAGCAAGCCAGGCTGCCAGAGCTGTGGGATTCACAGATGTCTCCGGCTTCCCACAAGTGCAGGGCATCATCGACTGCACATGTGGTCTTAAGAGCTCCCTAGCAGCAGCCAGTAAGAATTATCAACAGAAAAGATTCCACTCTCTAAACAAGCAGCTGAATTGTGATCACCGAAAGCAATAATGCATGTTTGTGTGAGGTACCCTGTAATCTCACATGACTCTTACATCTTGAGTCATTCGCAGCTGCTACAGATCTTCGAGGGCCCTCAGCACATTCAGGGTTGGCTACTCTATGATAAGGGATACCTCCACAAGACATGGCTAATGACGCCCATTCATCCTCCACATAATGCATCTGAATATGGCACATTCTGCAACAGGTCCTTAACAGAGCACACCATTGGCATGTTGAAGATGCATTTCAGATGTTTGGACCGATCAGGTGGCACTTTCTAGTACTCTCCACAGAGGGTGTCCTGCAGCATTGTTGTTTGCTGCACCCTACAGAACCTAGCACTGCAATGGGGGGATGAGTTGCCACATAGAGACAAGGAGGAGATACATGTCTCCTCAGACTAGGGGGATATGAAACGGGATGATCTTAAAGAGGTCGAGGATGCTGATGCGCCACAGAAAGAGGCCATTGCATGATGGGGAAGACATGCCTATGAGACCCTCATAGTGATGAGGTTCCAGGGCAAATAAGGTGAAGGCAAGCTGATATGAGCACAGTTCTCCTGTCCCTTCGATGTTTGTCATCTTCAACATCTCAATGAAGATCATCAATCTCAGAACAAATAATCACATTCACGTGTAGCGATAGCCTCATCCTTTGAAGGCTAAGCACCCACCCTAGGGAGCATGTGGTCATTCTGTAATGGCATAAGCACTCCACCAGTGCTCAATCTGAAGCAAGTACACATTATGCAGCCCTTTGAACCATAGCATCAACATTTCATTGGCCATGGCAGTCTTCAAGAGGGAGAAATGCTACTGCAAACATCAAAGCACTCATGGCAGTATGCCAGGGGCTTAGCAAGATGGCTCATGGAAGAAAAGTATCAGTCACTGGTCATCATTTGACCATCTGAAGACGGATCTAAATTCGGACAGCAGCATCTCTCCAAATGCCACCTCTCATGTATGATTAATGATGGTGAGGCCACATCTTGATACTGAGCCCCAGGATGATATCACTCTTCAGGATGCTGTGATCTGTCACTCCACAGCATGGAAGCGAACCTGTGAGTTAAGTAACCTCTGTAAGCACAGAGTGTGCTTCAGCAGGAACACTGTGTGATCATTGACAAGCATTCATGATCCTGCCTTCATCAGAAGATTCCCAAGTCAACGTCCAGCATTGCCTTGGCATCTGGGAGAGAGGTGGCCCGGTCAGTATCAGCACAGCATTTAATGATAACTTAGTACCCTCACAAATACTGAAGAGCACTCAGGCGATGTGTAGGACCATCGCTCTCATCCTATTACAGTCCTCCACGCTTTCAACCTGCCAGAGTGTGATGTGTACGAGGAAGCCTAAGACATTGGTTGCACTGTCAGGTTATGAGATCCATGTCGATTATTCTTCTGAGGCCTAACACAGGGATTCCATCAAGCCACGCTAGGCAGCCCTTCGGGTGCAAACTAACATCCTCACGCGATAAGCTGGCATCATCGGGAACATTGCGCCATATGAAAGAGCCATTCAGTACCTGAGACTTTGAAGGAGAGAAGCAAAATATATTTGCAAAAGGTGCAAAGTATATACAATGACTGAACACCCATGCCACCATTGTGCATTCACAACTTGATTTTTCTAACTTTGCTGCTACGTCTAGGTGCATCCCCGACATCTGCAGCAGAGATAGAGGCAGCCTGCTGACTGCTACGCCCTGTTGTCTTGAGGTGACTTTGGCGGGTGTCCTCTGAAGGCCTGAGGCCTGGAGGGCCCCGGCTTGCTCAGGGGCACATGCACCCTCTTTGGCCTGAACAGATGGAGTTGATGGGGTCACAGGCAGAGGGGATTTAGAGTGGCAGGACACACTTGGAATGCACTGGGTGGATGCTCCGGGGTTTCCAGCTGATGCTCCTGCTCCATGGGTGTGAGGGCCCATCCCTGACTCTTGAGGAGAAAGAGGCACCTAGAGGGAGGTTAAGAGGCACCTGGAGGAAGGTTGAGTTGCCGGTCTCCCTCTCGTCTAGCTACTGCTAGAATGCACCCATGGCTAGAGTGATGGTGTGCAGGCCCAATCGCAAACCCAGCAGAAACGGTGTGTTCTGGACTTGGGTCTCTGAGGCGGCTGCCACCCTTCCAATGGAGTCTTCAATGTGCGTACATGCTGGAGCCATGACATCAGAGAGAACATGGACAGAGTCCTCCATCCTTCGCTCCAATCTGCTAGTTCAACGATAGTCTCAGTAATGCTGCCGTGAAACTATCTTTCAGATCCAGATTTTTTTTTATTGAGTGGGGTTTGAACCCATGTTCCCAGGGCATTAACCTGGACCACTAGATTACTCGTCCATTGACATTATCACTACTCCACTGTCTCCTCGCCACGTTTATGTGCAGGCCCTGAGCTCACTATCACATGGCGTGCAGCATATGAGAGGCAGCATATGACAGGTACCCCTCTGCCTGTTGTCAATGTGACAACCACTTTGTTAAAGACAATTGCTGGTTAAACAGGTGACGGGCATTGATTATCTCATCAAAATAGAATAAAAATATACAGCTGGAACACTGTGTGTGGAAGCTTCTTGGAAGTCAGTAGCACTGAGGAGTTGTCTTGAAAATAAACCAGCTTGAAGCAAATGACCAACCTGCATTAATTCTTCCAACCTCTTATTGTGAATAACATGGTATTAGAGGTTGAACTTTAAGCTTTGCTAATGAATTGCTGTATAGGAAGATTTTTGTCTCAGTCCTCTGAGGGAAAAGAACTGCACTGTTGCTGACAATTTAGGTTATGGAATGGCAGGATAGTGCAAAATCACAAGCTTTGACTGTCCACCAATTTTTTCTGACTCTGAACCTTATCAGCAATGGGAGGCTGAAGTTGAAATGTGGACCTGAGTTTCTGCTATACCTCAGAAGAAGCAAGGTATAGCTTTGACATTATCATTACCAGCCAAAAATAAGATAAGGAGTAAGGTATTTTCAGAGTGGATTTGGATCCTGAAGAGGGATTGAACCATCTGATACAATTTCTGGATACGTTTTACTAAAAGGATGAGTTATTGGAAGTGCATGAAACTTGGATGATCTTTGATAGGTTTAGGAAATCAGATGATCAGTCCATGGAGGAATATATCATGGATCTTGATAAACTGTACAGGAGACTACAGAGATTTGAATTTGAAATTCCAGAATCGGTATTGGCATTTAAATTACTGGACTGTGCTCGCATTTCTCACGTTGATAGTCTTTTAGTACTAATGGGTTCAATTCTGGGGGAAAGAATCTCTCCTAGATCAAATGGCTGCTGCCCTAAAAACATTTCTGGGGAAACAGTCGTTCCCTGCCAATTTCTTTAGCAAATGCAAACAGCTATGCTGTGAAACAAAGGATAGAGGATTCAATGGTGGCTGAATTGCGAGGTCAACCAAATATTAGATGAAGATTCCAATACAAAGATGGGGTTAATGACAAAGAGGTCTGAAAATTGTTGTAGCCCTATCCAATTTGAGAGTCGGGACAAAAAGCGTGTCTGGCACGGTAACCGTAGGTGTTTATCCATGCCCTGTGCATTTTTTGGGTTTAATCAGTGTGATTCCCAATATCATTACGCGGTGAACTGCCCACAGCAAAGGAATCGTGTTTTTGAAGTGACCCACGAGACAGATTCGTCTGAAACTGAAAACTACGATGGTAACTGCCATGAGGGGATTGTATTGATCAGAGTTTGAATCCGGTGAGTATCTTGATGGTAGATTCCTTCAACTGTGCAGATCTGGACAGTGGTTGCACTTCTACCGAGTGTGGCATGGACTGGCTTGACTGCTATCTGGAGTCTCTCGATGAGGCAGACTGGTGGAAGGTCAAGGAGTATGAAAGCTCTACCTGCTTCAGGTTCGAAGATGACAATACATTAACATCCTCCAAATGGCTGGTCCTCCTATGTGAGACAGCAGGAATCAATCTGTTTATCAGTGCTGATGTGGTTTCTAGCGAGATACCACCATTGTTGAGGAGTCGATCTGCGATGAAGGAGGCTCAGATGACACCAGATATGAAGAATGATAGAGCAGTCGTGTTTGGAAAAAATGTGGATCTAAATTTCACTCGGTCAGGCCATTACTGCCTACCACTAAGGAAACCAGAGATTTCTCATCAAGAGGTTCATGAAGTTTTGTTAACTGCTGAGAATAAGAATTTGGTGGACAAAAAGATAATTTGGAAATTACATACAGTTTGCACATCCGGTGCCACAGAAACTGAAGACGTTACTTTGAGATGCGGGAGTGGTCAATAAAGGATATGATGACCTTATTGAACAAATCACTGCTTAGTGTGAAGTTTGCCTTAAGTATCGCAAGACCCAATCGTGTCCTGTTGTGAGCTTGCCACTAGCCAGGGAGTTTAACCATGCATTGGCAATGGACTTGAAAGTTTGGGACAAGGATGGGGGTATTTTTTAACTACACTTCATAGATATGGCAACCAGATTTAGCCTATAAACTGTGACACATTGTAAAGACAAGAGGACCATTGTCGATAAGGTCATGAAGAAATCGGTAGGAACAGGATTAGGAACACCAAAGTTCCTCACAGATAATGGGGAATTTGCCAATGATGAATTTCGAGAGATGTGTGAAAATTTAAACATCATAGTTATGCATGCTGCAGCTGAGAGTCGGTTTAGTAATGGTCTTTGTGAAAGAAACCATGCAGTAATAGATGACAGGTTGCGTAAAATATTAGCTAATCAACCAGATTGTAAATTGTAAACGATGCTAGCATGGGCGGTGCATGTAAAGAACTCTCTGCAAATGGTTGGGAAGTATAGTCTGTACCAGTTGGTGTACAGAAGAAATCCAAAGTTGCCGTCAATGTTATTGGATGCTCCCCCTGCTCTAGAAGGGACTAGCATTAGCTCCAACTTTTCTGCTCATCTGAACGCTTTTCATGCAGGCAGAAAAGCTTTCATTAAAGCTGAGGTTTTGGAGAAAATTCAGCGGGCCCTACAGCACCACATGAGACCATCAGGAATACAGTGTAGACAAGGAGACATGGTACATTATAAGAGGGAAGGCCAGAGAGTGGAAAGGACCTGGCAAGGTAATAGAGAGTGATGGGAAAGTAGTAATTGTGCAACACAGTAATCAAACTGTTAGGGTACATTCTTCATGGTTAATTGGTACTGACTATACCTTTACAGGTTTTGAACAGGACAGGTTGACTATGAACAAAGTAACACTGAGGTACAGGATAATGCTATTCATCCAAAAGGGCAATTACCCAAAATAGGAACAAAGGTAACATACATGTCAAAAGGGACCAGTGTGTGGAGGGATGCCACCATCATAGGGAGAGCAGGAAAGGCCACTGGTAAATGCAAACATTGGTTAAATGTGCAGGATGAAGGGCAGGAGACAAGACCTATCGATTGACAAACTGTGGTAAAGATGTGGAAACCCAGAAAGCGTAGTATGAGTTCTGAGTGAACCAGAAAGTGGTCATGACCCTAGAAAAAAATCACAGACTTGCGAACGGAGTTCTGTTCGCATGGGAGGATCATATAGTGGCAGACCAGAAAGGGAGAGGAATGTGAGTAGACACCATAGCTTAACAAGGAGGGCTAGAGAGCAAGCTAGCAATCTCCATCTCTGCTGCAGATGTTGGGGATGCACCAAGACATAGGAACAGATTTAGAAAAGCGGTGGAGTCCCTTCCCTCATGGGAAAGAACATTAATTTTTTTTTTCCTTATTACAGACATCAATGGAGTTTGTAACCATTCCTTGCCTGCATCAGTAGCAAAGGATAAGTTATTGCTCTCTCCTTATCAGAAGCACAAACTCTAGCTTTGGAAGTCCTGGGGAACAAGGAAGAGAGAGTCCTGCACTCCAGCTTTGACACATCAAGCTTGCTTGCAAGAGACACTTTTTCAAGGCTTTAAGGGTCATCTGGGAAATATTTTTTGAACACCTCCCTGCTGATCTTCTGTTATTTTACCCAATAGCAGGTTTGCCCAACAAAAAAGCAAAATACTGCAGATGCTGGAAATCTGCAATAACAGAAAATGCTGCAAATCCTCAACAAGTCTGGCAGCATCTGTGGAGAGAGAGAGAGTTAATGAACTGGACTTTCCCTTTGAAGATGGGAAACAGGAGCTGGGTCTGTTTTTGTGTCAGAAACACACCTCCAAAAGTCAGTTGAGTTTCGGATTTTCCCAAGGTGAGCCCTTATTTGATAAGGAGACTGGTTTCCTGTCCCATTAAAGCTGGTGGGGGTAGGAATGGAGGCGGGTTTCAAAAACCAAAGGCAGCCAGCACTGAAGCTAATGGTTGTTCTGAGGAAAAGAATTTGTACCAAAGCTTTCATTTCACAGGGAAGCAAGATAGCATAGGGGAGGCAGAGACCTGGCACCCATGTGGGAGAAGAGGGAGGTCCACTTCCCAAAGGGTGGCAGAAGGGGGCCACCTCACCATGCAGCATCATCTCTGTTTGCTCCTCCTCTCTTACCCAATGCTCTTCCCCAATGATCTGCCTCCTTCCAGGACCTTATCACTGCCAAGGTCCACACTTCTCTCGAAAGCCATGTTATGCAGAGTGTAGTAGACCATCACAATGACTGACACCCTTGAGGGTATCGAAGGGCACCACGTGACTGCAGCAGGCACTGGACCCAGTGACCTCTGAGCCCACAATGTCCCATCAGTTGTGATCTTGATGTGTTGTCCAGCATCGGTAAAGAGGGCATCTGTCACCTGGTGATTCGTTGGTTTGCAGCCACCTGTGAGATGTCAGAGGTCTGCATTGCCGAAGGCTGAGACGTTTGTGACCAACTGCCTTGAAAGGCAGTCTCCTTTGCCACTGGTTCTCAGGTCTGCAGATTCTGTGCTCAGGGTAGTGTCTCCTTCTCCTTCGTGCCACTCATCTCTCTCCTCTGGCCACCTGATGCCTGGCGTTCTGGTCTTCCTGTGCAGGCTGCTGCTCCTTATCTCCAATGGCCTCGATTTCTGAGATTGCAGAATTCATTTTCAGCTGCAGCCTTCCTGGTGCTCAGGTGGCATCCAAACAGCTGTGCCCACTGATCCAATGCCCACAGGATGCCTGGAGGGTGATGACCACTTGAATTGGCAAAGTTCTTAATGTTGACTCTTCCCCTGACCTGTGATGGGCTGCTTTAACCTCAAAGGGGTGAAGCACTTCAAACTTTGATAATCATTTTTAATTACTTTTTTGAGCTCTTCACACCTCCCATGATTTGTCCCAGACATGGTCCTAGCCTCCATGCAGCTGGTCTGACACAGACAGTGAGTGAACACTGGGGCCCTCTGGGAATATTGGAAAAGTTTCAGGATATGGGCTTTTAATATGCCCACAATGATAATTTGCCTCATGGGAGGTCTGGGCGAGTTCCGATGCCCACGCTCCCTCCTGCCCTCAGCAACTCAATGTCGAGGCTATTTTTGTTACTTTCCTGCCTCTGTTCCAGCCTGATTGTGGCTGGGAAAATCCAGCCCAATGTTTCAGGTTGATTGGTTTTCATTATGCTTCCTGACCTGCTGAGTTTTTCCCAGCATTTTCTGTATTTATTACAGATATGTCCAGTTTACTGTGGACAGTCTCTGTCTCATCCCACTCAAGTCAGCCTTACCTAAATCTAGAATCTCAGTTAAATGCCTTTCTCGTTTTGAAACACAACATTGAACTCAAATCATATTATAATTGCTAAATGTTCATGCACTGTTGGATTGCTGAATGAATCTCATCACTTGTTATTAAATCGAATATGGCCTCTCCCCTTGGTGGCTCTTGGATATATTGCTGCAGAAAACTATTCCAATACACTCAAGATATTCACTACTTTTCTGACATGTGCCAGTCTGCCTGTCCTAATCTAGATGAAAGTTAAATGTCCCACTGGTGATGCCTAAAGCACAATTTCTGCATGCTACGCTACTCTCTTCCCTTTCCTTTGTTTTTGAACTGTTATTCTACTGTTTCCACCTGAGCTGAGTTTCAAAGGGCACGACTTAAACCTGAGGAAAATTATTAATAATGTTGCGATACCATTTCCCTGCAGGTGGCACAGAATAATCCTTCAAGCATTGATCTTTATGGGACTGAGTTCCAGGTTCCTCAGACTGCAAGACATCCAGGCCCACCACTTCTTGTCAATGCATTTCCAGCCCTTCCTGAAATGTGAAAGGCACAGCAAGCTACAAAAATGCACAACCCATTTTGACAGCATGCTGCAAAGTCCCTTCAGAATGACCAAGGTGGCCCTCAGAATTCCTAAAGTTCTCTCAATGGCCAAATCTTGTTGATAAATTGGACTAGTCACAATGATGTTCCGTTTCTACATTCAGCCGTTGAAGTGGGCTGATGAGCAATGGGTGAAAGAGATGCACTTTTCCCCCTCAGAAGCAATCCTGGCACTCTCTTGTCTTCCAGGGTGGGGAATAGAGGTTGGGTTTTCATTATGCTTCCTGACCTGAGTTTTTCACCAGCATTTTCTGTATTTATTACAGATTTGCCCAGTTTACTGTGGACAGTCTCTGTCTCATCCCACTCAAGTCAGCCTTACCTAAATCTAGAGTCAGGTCTGGAAACTGCCCCAAGAAGGAGGGGGGAGGGAACAGTCACACACTGGGATTTTCATGGGGGCACTCCCTTAATGAACATGGAGATGGGTTCTCCGTCCAACTAAGAGTATCAGGCAGGTTCTTGGAACTGGAGGGCTAATCAGGGGCCTTCCGTCATGAAACAAGCAGCAGGTTGCAATGGACAGCAAGTAACAAAGAAACTTCAACATCAAGGCACCCTCTCTCCACACCCTGAATTAAAAAATAGATTTGGTAGTCAGGCCACCACAGGGGTGGTGGGAGGAGTCCCTCTACAGGGTTGCCTGTGGCTGCGTTTGCACGCAGGCAGGGAAAGCTTCTAGATCTGCCAGGTACATTGGCCCTCTGGCCTGCCATAGGGTGCCAACCTCCTGGCTCCTAACCTGGCTCCGGCCATTGCAGGAACCTGGAGACTGATGGGAAAATCCCGATCAGCTTCATTTGATTGGACTTAAGGCTTTTAATGAACCTGATTGGCTAAGCACCACATGCAGGCGGGTAGCACTGCTGGTCCCAATCCCGCCTCAGCAAAAAAATGGCCTGGAGGTGGGATGGAGTTGGCACGCTGGCCAACCTGGCTAATTTTGGGTCATGACTGGCTCCAGAAGCAGCAAGGGCTGGTATAAAACCAACCAAAAATATCTTGCATTTATACGATACCCTTACCGTAGTGAAACTAACCCATGGACTTCGTAAGAATATGACATTGAGCCACATAAGGAGTTATTAGGACAGGTGACCAAAAGCTTGGTCAAAGAGGTAGGTTTGATGGAGTGTCTTAAAGGAGAAGAGAGAAGTGGAGAGGTAACAGGGAATTCCTGAGCTTGGGGTGCAGGCAGCTGAAAGCCAATGGCTCAGCAACTGAAATCGGGGATGCGCAAGGGGCCAGAATTAGATGAGCGTGGAGGTCTCAGAGGTTGCAGGGCTTGAGCTTACAGAGATAGGGAAAGGCAAGGTCATGAAGGGATTTGATAACAAGAATGAGAATCTTAAA
Source organism: Carcharodon carcharias (assembly GCF_017639515.1). Lineage (NCBI taxonomy): Eukaryota > Metazoa > Chordata > Chondrichthyes > Lamniformes > Lamnidae > Carcharodon > Carcharodon carcharias. The sequence goes on along the minus strand of NC_054507.1, from coordinate 11,701,564 downwards.
ATTGCAGTGTTGCTGGATCAGGAGCCAATGTAGGTCAGCGTGCACAGTTGTGATAGGGGAACAGGACTTGGTGGAATATAGGATACAAGCAACAGAACTTTGGATGAGCTCAAGTTTATGAAGGATGCAAGCTAGAGCTTGTACAAGAGAGCAATGGAGTAATCAAGAGTTAAGAAAGGCATGGAAGATAGCCTTCCGGGAGCTGATCGGCCTTAGTAGCCACCTGCGTGCCCACCAGGACCCTACCAAACACCCCCGATGTTGGACATGGTCATCTTCACCTTGCAGGATGAATCACCTCTTCAGGGAAGATCTGCTCTTGACCAGGTTATACTTTTATCTACTTGTGCATTACACAGACAGGAATGCGCACACCTTATACCATCCATCTCAGAATGGTTACGGCATAGAAGGAGGTCATTCAGCCCATCATGCCGTGCCAGCTTTCTGCAAGAGCAACTCAGCTAGTCCCACTGCCTGCCCTTTTATTCTCTTCAAGTGTTTATCCCATTCTCTTTGGAAAACCACGATTGAATCTGCCACCACCACACTCTTAGGCAGTGCATCTCAGATCCTAACCACCTGTCGCATAAAAATGTTTTTCCGCATGTTGCCATTGGCTCTTTTGCCAATCACCTTAAGTCGGTGTCCTCTGGCTCTCAAGCCTTTTGCCAATAAGAGTAGTTTCTTTCAATATACCTTGCCTCAACAGCTCATAATTTTAAACACTATCAAAACTCTCAACCTTTGCTTGTCTACGGAGAACAACCCCAGCTTCTCCAATCTATCTGCAAAACTGAAATCCTCATCCCTGGAATCATTCTCGCACATTCTGCACTCTCTCATGCCTTCACATCCTTCCTTATGTGTGGTGCCTGGATTTGGACGCAATACTCCAGTTGAGGCTGAACCAGTGTTTTACATAGGTTGACCATAACCTCCTTGCTTTTAGAACTCTATGCCTCTATTTATGAAGCCCAGGATCTTTGTAAGCCTTTTTAACCACTTTCTCAACCTATCCTGCCACCTTCAATGATTTGTTCACATATACTCCTAGCCTAATGCCAAAATCCCATGAAAGAATAAAGAAAAAGACATATATCCCCAGCTTCTGCATTCAATGGAGGATACTATGCCATTTCTGCCACCTCAAGCAAGATGACACCACCAAAAACATCTTGAGCATTGCTGAAAAAAAAAATAGATATGTCTCAGCTTTTCATCTTGCACCTATCAGGACAGCTGCAGCACCCCCGCCTGTGCCCCTTCCCGGTCCGCTCTTCAATCCACCCCCCTCAACATCCCTTCTCTTTCCTAAGGCAGCTTCCCATGCAAACGCAGGAGTTTTAACATCTCTTCCTTTCTCACCAAGACTCTAAACTCTCCTTCCAGGTGAAACAGCGCTTTATTTAATACACACAAAATTATTGCAGCACCCAATCTGAGCATTTACATGGCTCGTCCATGTTGTGGACCAACTCCAGGAGTGACCACAACCAAGAGAAGTGACTCAGGTGAAAGCGGAGCTCGGGAATAACTGACCATGAGCCTTGATGTCCACCAAGTGTGAATGTTCGTCACATAGGTACTGATGATGACTAGGTAGCCAATCACAAAGTTAGTGGTCCAAAGACCTACCCTGAATTACATCATATGATCATGTTGCCATCTTTATTAATTAATTACATTAACATAGGAAAAGCCGCTTTAGTTAACATTTATAATTTATATCATGCACCCACCACCCAAAATAATGACCAAGGTAACTGCCAAAACTATTACGCTAGACGAACATGATCACCGCACGTATATAAACAAATTACCCACCCTACCCGCCCACCAGGGATCAGGAGCTGGACTTCTCAACTCTGTCGATAAACAATACCTTCCTCGTAGCAGCTTCTCGTCCTTCATCTTGGGTCTTGCGATATCAAACCAGCTGAGCTGTTAAACGACCCTGATTACTGGTCTCCAAATATTTGCAAAAGTTCCAAGGTCAGAGAGATCGTCAGTCTCGAGATAAGTTGGGTGAAGGGCTTGTATTTCTGGATCTTCAGGAATCGCATGAAGCTATTGTTCAAATTGAGCCACTTTCCTCTTGCTCCCATGACGAATCTGAAGAAATTAATGGACGTGTCCTTGGTCAGCTCTTGTATTTCGTCCTTCAGGGGTTGCTATTTCTGTTCTTTCTCTGCCCAAGCTTTTTCCCAACAAATTGTTATTGTCTTCAAATTGTACTGTGACATCAACAATTGCTACTACTCCATCCTTGACGAGTACCAGGTCTGGCTTCCAGACGGTCCTGTCTTTTCCAAAGAGTCTCCGTTCCAAGTAGGATGCCCAGCTGTACTTTGAGATAAACTGTTGCAAGTGGCCCAGGATTTTGTTGTGTCTTTTTTGATCTGGGCGTTTTTAAACGAACAAACAGTTACCGGAGATGTGAACCAGTGATTCGAAAGGGGCCTCATCACCTGCAAGACTTGTTTGCATGGTGTCTTCCCCTGTTTAAAGGTGGATCCCGTTGGATAGAGATTACACTGTAATAAAACACTGTTCATGAGTCTGGATTGCTTGAGATTAAAACAAGTTCTGAGCCAGGAATTTGAAGTATAGTCACTGCCATAGTACTTGATGCCCACTCCTTGGCATTGGAGTCCTGTCCATTTTAAATATTCGACCTCCCTCCAAGCCACATATCTGTTGACAGGTTTTGGTCTGGATGTTTGGGTAATATCCGTCCATTCCAAAATGTTTTCACCAATGCTATTTGCTTCATGCGTCCCTCTTGGACCACCCTTCTCCTTGAGGGATTTTTCGATTTCCCTGAGCACTTTAAAATTCCTCAAGGAGTTGATTGTCTCCTTGTTCTTGATCCCACTGAATTCAAACGAGGCCTGAATTACGTCTGGTGAGCTCTCCAATGCCTCTAACTTCCAGATAATGGCCGAAGGAATTTGGACTTCAAGTCTCGGCATAGCTAGACTACCATTGCGGTTACTGCTGTAGAGTATTCCATCCGTTATGTGCGGTGGAAGGTGGAGGATTTCTTTTGTTGCGTTTCTAATGGAGGTGATTGCTTTTCACCAATGTGTTTTGAGATATCTCTGCAAGGGTTAACTGAATGTAGATTCTTGGAATCATGTGCGTTAAGGATTTTGATCCTCTGGATAGGTCAAAGTGCTGCCTTCTTCAAACTCGCTATCCATTCATCGATTTTGGATCCCCATTGCTCCTCAGTTACCCCTGCTCAGGGGTTGATTCTGGCTCCCAGATATTTCTCCATCTCTCCTGGTGTTAAGTATGAGATCAGACCTCCTCTCAACTGCCAGTTCACCATACTATTGTACAGAAACATCTTCCTCTTGTGGATGAAGTGGAAGCCCTTGGTCTTCCTGGCATTCATCTCCCACCCTGTATTCTGGCAGAAGTCCTGTACAACGGCTAAGTTCTTGGTTATGCCGACATCGGAGTCACTGAGTAAAGCAATGTCATCAGCGAACGCCAGAGCTGAAAAACTAATCTGTGTTCCCCGGAAGGGCAAGTGGACGCCCAACTATGCATCCTGTAGGGAACAGATCAAAGGGTCCACTACAATGTTAAACGGGATTGGTGATAATGGGTCACCTTGCTTGACCCCTCTCATGATACTAATAGTTCGGTTTTCCAGTCTTCACATTTGATACGTGTGCTAGTTTCCGAGTATAAAGCTATGATCATTGTTATGAATCTTTTTGGCAGCCCCACTCTTTGAAGTGCCTTGATGAGCATTTTATGCCCTAAGGAATCAAATGCCTTAGCCAGATCCACAAAGACAACAGCCAGCTCTTTCCTGTTTTGTTTGGCCGCTTTCATGATGTTACTTAGAACTGTGATGTTCTCATTACAACAACCAGGAGTCGCCACCAGAAACCCTTTCTGCCTGGGGTTGATCTGGACTGCTTCACTTAAGCGTTTGGCGATGATCTTAGTGAAGAGCCGTAATAAAATCGGACCGATCGTTATTGAACGCCAGTTGTCTATGCTTTAGTTTCTCGGCGTCATCCGTCTTAGGAATGAGAACTGTGCGACTCTCTTTCGAGACCGTTGGGATGGAACTGGACATGAGCCAGAGGGAGAAGAGACGTGGAAACCTGACTTCGTACTCTGCCTGAATGTCCACGATGTCTTCCAACTTCATCCCATCAGGTCCTGCTGCCGTTTTCTTATCTATGCCTTTAATTGCCGCCTCCTCGACCTCTTCCTTCTGTATGGGTTCTTTCAGAGAGTCGTAACCTCTCTGTCCATTATATAATGCAAACTTTTGGTGGTTTGCTTTGTTTGGTTTTGAAAGCTTATCGGTAAAACTCTCTTCGAATTCAGATTTGCCGAGTGGACATTGTAGGGTGGATAGTGCATCCATGATTTGCCGTGCTAACTTTCTCCTGTAAGCCAACTGAGTTGCTTTGAAATTTGCTTTTTTAGCTTGCCACTTTTACGTAGATTTCATGTTACAGCTTCTGTCCTTGGGGTGCGCTTCTGTCATCCTGGACCTTCTGCCAGTTTCCTCTCCCTTTCCTTCAGTTAATATGGCTTCTGTGATGCTTTCAACAAGGCCGATGGCCATGGCTCTCGTTTCTGAGTTGTTCTGTACCAGCATTAGCTCTTCAGCTGTATGCAGCTGATCATCTAGATCCATGTGTCTAGGGATACTGGCTGGGGGTCACACATTCCTTGCCCTTTGGGGACTGTTCCCCCTCACCGCCTGTGTCATCCCCCTCTTGTGGAGCTTCCATTTCCCAAGCATCTTCTGTCTGGCTGCTTTGCGGTGATGGTAGGCTCGTTGTGCTCTGCTCTGCTTTCAGTGGACATCTTGTCTGGGAAGCAATCTGCCTGTTGGTTTTCAACGTTCGATGGACTGCAATTTGTTTGTTGATGTCTGCACAGCCTTTGTACCGTTTTATTAACTCCGAGGAGATCCGCTTCCTCTTTTGTCCGTTTATGATCTCTCCGGCCAGGCTTTGCTTGCGGTCAGTGAGCTGTTAATCGTTTCGCATTGCGTACTTCAGCGTGTCTATGACGCTTGTGCTGGCTGAGCCCAATTTGCAATGTGAACTGCATTTCCCAGTTTTCACATGCATAGGTCGTACTAGTAAGAGGTGGCCTTACCCCCTTACATTTGCTATAATCTGGTGACTGCCAGATTTTCTGCATTTGGAGCAAATCGTATGTACGCGTTCAATCTGATGTCTCACGGTCTTGTGTTTGCAGAACTCACCCATCCTGGGGAGTAGCTGATAGCAGAGCAGCCCATCAATGGGGTATTGGATCTCCATTTCGCTCTGCACTGTTCTGTCGCCACTGAGTGGCAGCACCACAGGCTCGATATAGGTTGGTAGAATACCTGTCCCATCTTGGGGGTCCTCAACCCCATTACTGTCCAAAGTTAATGCTCCCTTAAACTTGTTATAAAAGGTCAGCGTTTTTATGGCTCTCGTGTCATCCCTTTCACTTAGGGGGCTTGACTCCGAACCTTCTCGTGTTGTTTGTCATTCACTACAAAGCTTTCCAGATCTTCCAGTCTGGCTTGTTTCACTGGTTTCCAGTAGGGCACCGGTGTCTAAATGGCCTCCATTCCACCTCGGCGGTTTGTGTTGAGGTGGACTTTTTCCCTCTAGTCTGTTGAGCTCGGAACTAGCACTTGCGTAGCAATTGCAATTTACATATTAGCCTGCTACAAAAGGGACAACTGCGGGGATGTTGTTTCTCCGGGTCGCTTCCCACCCGGGCCGCTCTGACCAACGACGGTCAACCATTTTTATACGATAATGCTGGTCTCCGGCAGACCACAACCAACAGTGTTTTTTCTAAGGTTGTTTAGTCAACTAAACCTTTTCCATCTGTGCCAACTTAGATAATGGTGACGTTGTTACCAGTGGGATGCACGACCGATGCTGCGGATGGCGGGGACACCAAACCACCACAGATTAAGCGATTACTATCCAGACATACTCACTGGCGAGGCCGCCACCATCAGAGTCATAGTTACTCACACGACTTCTTTCAATTTAGTATTCTGTATTTGCTGCTCATGATGTGGGCCCTCTACATTAGGGAGACAAAACGCAGACTGGCCGACTGCTTTGTGGAATGCTTCCGTTCAATCTGCAAGAATGACCTTGAGCTTCCGGTTGTTTGTCATTTTAAGCTCAAAGAACAGCACCTCATCTTTCAACTCGACACGTTACAGCCTTCTGGACTCAACATTTTTAAAAAAAAATTCATTCACAGGTTGGGGGCTTCACTGGCTGGGCCAGCATTTATTGCCCATCCCTAATTGCCCCTTGAGAAGGTGGTGGTGAGCTGCCTTCTTGAAGCGCTGCAGTCCATGTGGTGTAGGTACACCCACAGTGCTGTTAGGGAGGGAGTTCCAGGATTTTGACCCAGCGACAGTGAAGGAACGGTGATATATTTCCAAGTCAGGATGGTGAGTGACTTGGAGGGGAACTTCCAGGTGGGGGTGTTCCCATTGAGATCAACAACTTTAAATCATAACCTCTGCCTCCATTTTGTCCTGTTTCTTTCTTTGTTCCTTTACTTTGTATTCAGACAGGTGCTATCCAGCCACCACACCCCAAAAACATACCTTTTGGTTTTTTTTTGACTTTGCCCATGGCCCCAACACCTTTTGTCATTTAATCTCTCCTTCCTGCCCCCCTCTGCCTTTTCACTTTCACAATACCTTTTACATTTCTATCTTCCTTCTTGGAAGGTCATCTCGACCTGAAACGTTAACTCTTTCTTTCTTTCTTTCTCCGCAGATGTTATCAGACCTGCTAAGGACTTCCAGCATTTTTCCGTTTTCAGCTCAGATCTCCAGCAGCTGCGCGATTTTGCTTTTGAGGCAAAGTAATCACCATGATTGACATCCCAGTAAACCAATCACTTAGTGGCAAATCAACTTCTTCAGTGCTTTAACCAATGAAGCAGCGTGGAGGCGGGTGTAAGAGTCGACAGGTTTGGAAACAAGCAATTAAAGAAGGCCGGCAATCGTGAGTGACAAGGATATTAGCCAATCAGATGTTATATCGTGATTGTTGTTGTTCACCCACTCAATCAGCGTGGCGGAACTTGAATGGTCAGGTTCGGTTGCCTGGCAGCCCCCAGCACGTTGGGTTGCAGCCTGTGAGTGACGAGACAGTTGAGCACTCAGCTCTGGTGCAGCGGCGCGTCACGGCCCGATTGGCTGCGGCGGGGACAGTTGACCAATAGTCGTTGCATGGAGGCGGGAACCGCTCTATTAAAGTTCGGGTGAGCGGTCTCGCGCCTGGGCGAATGTTTCAAGATGGCGGTCACAACAAGGGGCTTTCTACTTGTCACCGTATGGTCGATGCAGTTCCTGTGTCTCTTGGCTTTCCTCAACATCGAAGAGCTGAACGAGATGAAATACGGCATCGAAATCCTCTCGGACCCTATCATTAAAGGACAGGCGAGTTAGCCAGTGCTGTCATAGGCGGTGTTTATGCGACTACTCGGGTGTCGTTCACCTCAGTGCCAATAGAGGCTTCTCCCTGGAAGTTAATCTTCAATCTTTTTCATTGCATTGACTTCATTTTGGGCTGGTTGAAGAAATGTTGGGTGCCTTTTTTCTTTGTCACGATCACATCACGGGCAAGTGACGGTGATGTGGTTGTCCTGACATTGGGTTGCATGTATCTGAAGAAAAGGTGGAGAGAATCTGCTTCTTGCCTTTTCATGCGGTTTATGCCCGTTTAGCATTTACATTACGTACTTTGTGCCATGTGTGCACCTTGTCTTGTGTAGTAGCTTTTAATCTGACTTAAATGTGTTGACATTGGATTGCGCTATAGTTCAGCCAGCAACTTCTGATACTGGCATGAAACATTAGAAAGGTTTTCAGCACAGCAGGCGATTTTCTGGCCCATCCTGTTTGTGCTGGCTGAAAAAAAGCTGTCTCGCCTAATCCTGCTTTCTAGCTCTTGGCCTGTAGCCCTGGAGTTTATGGCACCTCAAGTGCATATCCAAGTATTTTTTTTCAATGCTTTGAGGTTTCCTGCCTTTAGGCAGTGAGTTCAGACCCCAACTATCCTTTGGGTGGGAAAAAATGACTGTTCAATTCACTTCTGTTTCCCCTGGTTATTGATCTCTCTGCTAACAAAAATACACACTTCCTATTCACTTCCTGTAGACTTTTCATAATTTTACACATCGCAGTTAAATATTCTCTCAGCTGTCTCTGTTCCAAAAAAAACAGCCCTAGCTTATCCGACCTTTTCTCATAGCTAAAATTCGCTATTCCTGGCAACAGCCTTGGTTAATCTCAGTACCCACTCGAATGTGGTGATATTCTCCTTGTAATGCAGTGACCAGAACTGTAGGTGGTACACTAGTGGTATAACTAGTGATCTATACAGTTTTTGCAGAAGCTCCCCTTCTACTCTAGGCCTCTTCCAATAAAGGAAATAATCCAATTTGCCTTCTTAACTGCTTTATTTATTTGAGCTGTCACTTTCTGGGATCTGTACACAGACACTTAAAGGTCCCCTGATCCTCGACACTTCTGAGTATCCTACCATTAATCATGTATTCCCTAGCTTTGTTAGCTTTCTCCAAATGTATTGCCTCGCACTTCTCCAGATTGAAATCCATTTGCCACTTTTCTGCCACCTGACCAGTCCATTGTCTTCCTGCGGTATTGAACTTGCTTTCTTGCTGTCAACCGTGTGCCTAATTTTGTATCATCTGCAAGTTTCTTCATTATGCTCCCTACATTTAAGTCTAAACCATTGAAATTGCAAGGGATCTGAATTGAGCCCAGTTGACCATTTTCCTTGGCTTCCTGTGCTGAGCAAATTTTCCTGCTTTCCCTTGGATCCCACAAGCTTTCATTTTCTGACCTGTCTGCCTTGTGGGATATTGTCAAAAGCCTTGCTAAAATCCATGTAGAGCCCATCAAACGTGCTACCCTCATCAATCCTCTTTGTTAAAATTTCAATCAAGTTAGTCCGACGTGACCTACTCTTAAATCCGTGTGCCCTTGGTTAATCCTTCATTATATAAAACACCTTTGCGTTTTCCTTGATTTTTACATTCCAATTTTATTCATTCCACCTCTTTGCTTTCCTAATTTCCATTTCAAGTTCACCTCAGCACTTCCTGTACGTCTTGAGGCTTTCTGCAGTATTGAGCTCTTGGCATCTGACATAAGTTTTCATTTTTGCCAAATCCTACTGTGTTCTCTTCGACATTCTTGATTGTTTTGGGGTGGGGGTTCTAGATTTGAGTCACATCATTTTTCTTTGGAGCATGTTTGTTCTGAACCCAATCTATCTCCTCTTTGAATGCCCCCTGTTGTTCTGACACTTCTTCAAGTAGCTGTTGCCTGTCTGCCAAATCAGATCTGAGCTTGGTAAAATGGGTCATTGCACCAATTTAAAAATTTACTCTTGTTCTATCTTTATTCTTTTTCAGAATTACTCTAAACCTAGCTGAATTAAAAATATTCTTCCACTGATGACCCCTTCTAGCTTCCCAGATTCATTCCCATAAACTAAGTCCTGAATTGCCCCTGCTCTTGTTGGGGCTTGCTACATAACTGGCTACAAAAGTTCTTATTTCATTCTTTCATGGAATGTGAGCATTGCTTGCTAGGGCAACACTTGTTACCCATCCTGAGTTGCCCCTGGTGGTGAGCTGCCTTCTTGAGCCACTGCAGTCCATGTGGTGTAGGTACACCCACAGTGCTGTTAGGGAGAGGGAGTTCCAGGTGTTTGACCCAGCGACAGTGAAGGAACGGTGATGTATTTTCAAGTCAGGATGATGAGTGACTTGGAGGGGAACTTCCAGGTGGTGGAGTTCCCATCTGTCTGCTGCCCTTGTCCTTCTAGATGGTAGTGGTTGTGGGCCTGGAAGGTGCTGTCGAAGGAGCCTTGGTGAATTCCTGCAGTGCATCTTGTAAATGGTACACACTGCTGCCACTGTGCGTCGGTGGTGGAGAGAGTGAATGTTCGTGGATGGGGTGCCAATCAGTGGGCTGCTTTGTCCTGGATGGTGTCAAGCTGCTTGTGTTGTGGGAGTTGCACTCATCCAGGCAACTGGAGAGTGTTCCATCACACTTCTGACTTGTGTCTTGTAGACAGTGGATGGGCATTGGGAGTCAGGAGGTGAGTTATTCACTGCAGGATTCCTAGCCTCTGACCTGCTCTTGTAGCTATAGTATTTATATGGCTAGTTCAGTTTCTGGTCAATGTTAACCCCCAGGATGCAGATAGTCGGGGATTCAGTGATGGTAATGCCATTGAATGTCAAGGGGCGATGGTTGGATTCTCTCTTGTAGGAGATGGTCATTGCTTGACACTTGTGTGGCGTGAATGTTGCTTGCCGCTTGTCAGCCCAAACCTGGATATTGTAGCTGAATTTGGACATGCACTGCTTCGGTTTCTGAGGAGCCGTGAATGATGCTGAATATTGTGCAATCATCAGCGAACACCCCCACTTCTGACCTTTATGATAGAGGGAAGGTCATTGATGAAGCAGCTGAAGATGGTTGGGCTGTGGACATGACCCTAAGGAACTCCTGCAGTGATGTCCTGGAGCTGAGATGACTGACCTCCAGCAACTCCAACCATCTCCCTTTGTGCTAGGTATGACTCCAACAAGCAGAGTTTTCTCCCTGATTCCCATTGACTCCAGTTTTGCTAGGGCTCCTTGATGCCACACTCGATCACATGCAGCCTTGGCGTCAAGGGCAGTTGCTCTCGCCTCACCTCGGGAGTTCAGCTCTTTTATCCATGTTTGAACGAAGGCTATAATGAGGTTAGGAGCTGAGTGACCCTGACGGAACCCAAACTGGACATCAGTGGGCAGGTTATTGCTAAGCAAGTGCTGCCTGATAGCACTGTTGATGGCCTCTTCCATTACTTTGCTGATAATAGAGTAAACTGATGGGACGGTAATTGGCTTGGTTGGATTTGTCCTGCTTTTTGTGTACTGGGCAATTTTCCACATAGCCGGGTAGATGCCAGTGTTGTAGCTGTACTGGAACAGCTTGGTGAGGGGTGCGGCAAGTTCTGGAGCACAAGTCTTTAGTATTGTTGCTGGAATACTGTCAGGGCCCATAGCCTTTGCAGTATGCAGTACCTTCAGCTGTTTCTTGATATCATGTGGAGTGAATCGAATTGGCTGAAGACTGGCATCTGTGATGCAGGGGATCTCCAGAGGAGGCTGAGATGGATCATCCAATCGGCACTTCTGGCTGAAGATTGTAGCAAATTCTTCAGCCTTATCTTTTGTACTGCTGGGCTCCTCCATCGTTGACGATGGGGATATTTGTGGAGCTGCCTCCTCCAGTGAGTTGTTTAATTGTCCACCGCCATTCACGACTGTATGTGGCAGGACTGCAGAGCTTAGGTCTGAACTGTTGGTTGTGGGATCGCTTAGCTTCATCTATCACTTGCTGTTTGGCTTGCAAGCAGTCCTGTGTTTTAGCTTTGCCAGGTTAACACCTCATTTTTAGGTATGCTTGGTGCTGCTCCTGGCATGCCCTCCTGCACTCTTCATTAAACCAGGATTGATCCCCTGGCTTGATGGTAATGGTGGAGCAGGGACAGTGCTGGACCATGAAATTACAGATTGTGTTCGAGTACAGTTCTGCTGCTGCTGCTGATGGCCCACAGCGCCTCATGGATGACCAGTCTTGAATTTCTAGATCTATTCAAAATCTAGCCCATTTAGCACAGTGGTAGTGCCACGCAACATGGAGGGTATCCTCAATGTGAAGGTGGGACTTCGCCTCCACAATGACTGTGTGGTGGTCACTCCTACTGAAACTGTCATGGACAGATGCATCTGCGGCAGGCAGGTCAGTGAGGGTCAGGTCAAGTATGTTTTTCCCTCTTGTTGGTTCCCTCACCACCTGCTGCAGACCCAGTCTAGCAGCTATGTCATTTAGGACTCGGCCAGCTCGGTCAGTAGTGGTGCTACCGAGCCACCCTTGGTGATGGACATTGAAGTCCCCCACCCAGAATACATTCTGTGCCCTTGCCACCCTCAGTTCTTCCTCCAAGTGGTATTCAACATGGAGGAGCACTGATTCATCAGCTGAGGGAGGGCAGCATGTGGCAATCAGTGGGAGGTTTCCTTGCCCATGTTTGACCTGATGGCGTGAGACTTCATAGGGTCCCCAGATGTTAGCAAGGAGGACTTAAGGCAAACTCCCATGAACAGGCATGGGTAAATAACCAGATTTTCTTTTTTAAATGTGATGATGGATTGGCCAGGACAGCAGACAGAAATCCATTGCTGATCGTGATAGTGCCATGGGGTTTTAGTGCGTTTACATGAGAGGATAGACAAAGCCTCAGTTTAAAGTCTCATTGGAAAGGAGACACCACTGGGTGATGGTTGCCTTGGAAGGAGTCTGAACATGTTGCAAGTACTTTAAGATAATAGGTAATTTGTGCAAAGCAAAAAAAAAACAGAAACAGGGGTATGATTTGCAAACTAAGGAAGCCACAAACTGAGGTTGACTAAGGCTTCACATTTCATGCTTGATCTATTCCTGTAATTTGGCTGTGATCCAATGAACGCATATTTGATGCATTCAGGAGGTAATTGAATCAATTCCTTGCTCAACAGATATTGGAGAAACTACCTTGGTGTAGGAAACTGGGCTTGTAACCCCAAGATCAAGAGTTCAAATCTCACAATGGCAAACTATGAAACAATGTAACTTCATCTGAAACAGATGGAAATGTGTTTGTACTCGAAAGGGTTACCTTGGTGTAGGAAGGTGGTGAGAAATGTTAATTGGGTTTTGAATAGGACTTGGCAGACAAAGGAATAGAGTGAACAGCTTTTTCTTGTGCCTGAGCTGTCCTTGGATCTGTGGGCCTAATTTCCAGTGCCACTTCCTCTGTTCAAACCCCATTCATTCAGTAGTGCGTGTATTGGGAACGTAAGGGATTTTTACAATAATGTTTACACTTTCAGCTACGCATCTGCTTCAAATTCAACTCTCTTTTCTGAACACTTTAACATTTCAGTGGTAGATAACTGAAGCATTTGGGTTCAGTTTAACACTATACCACCTGCTTGTGTTTAGTTTACTAATTGCATTATTTCTTCATGTATTTTGGGGACAGCATTATGTCATGTTTCTGATGCCATTTGAGTTTGGATTCAGAATGACTAATTTGCACAAATCCCACCAAATATAACTGGCTCAGAATAAGAGTTCTCGGGTGTTTTCTCTGTTCCCACTGCAAGTATCGACAGCCTTGGGGACCCTTTATTCTACTCTGAAAGACTGTACCAGCTGTGTTAAGGATAATTTTACCACCATTATAGAAAATGGTCTTTGTACAGTAATGGACTAGTAACTTGACAGATACAGGGGAGAAAAAAAAAACAGAACCTTGGAGGCACATACTGTACTTCAGAAATTCAATCTTGTTAGCCACCTGGAACACTCTGGGAGATGACTGAAATCACAAGAGCATTATCAAACAAAATTTGACACAGCGATTTCTGGAAATATTAAAGCAAGTTACCAATAGCTTTCTCAAAGGAAGAGAGGTAGTAGAGAGATGGAGAGGTTTAAGAACAGAATTCCAGAGTTTGGGGCCCAGGCATAAGAAGGTGCAATTGCCAGTGGTGCAGTGATTAAAATTGGGGATGCACAAGAAGTCAGAATTGGAGGAGCGCAGAGGTTTGTCAGGCTGGAGGAGGTTATGCAGATGGGGAGGGGTGTGGCTATAGAGGGGTTTGTAAACAAGGACTGGGAGCCACAATGGATCAATGAATACAAGAGTGATGGATAAACAGTGCTTGTTGTGAGTTAGGACACTGGCAACAGTGTTTTGGATGAGCTCAAGTTTATGAAGTGTGCAATGGATAGTTATTCAGGAGAGCATTGGAATAGTCGACTCTGGAAGCAACAAGGGCTTGGATGAGGATTTCTTTAGCTTATTTTAATACATCCAGATTGCTCAACAGTAATGTAACTGGAAAGTAAGGTTGCATCTTAGAGGCTGTCAATATGCATTGTCTTGTTATCCAGCATTCTATCAAGCATGGCATCCACAGTTGTCAGTGTCTCTTTGCCATCTTTACCATTGTGTTTAGGTTTAAAAAAATGATGCTGTTTTTTGAATAAACGTTTTGCATAGAAACCCTTTTGATAAATGTGAAGCTTTGCTCAATAATATGAGAATGGTGATTTCTGGGTCCCATTTGGGCATGTATGGCTGCAATCAGTCTGAGCTTTTCATATTACAATCAAAAGTAATCCCTTCTGACCAGAAATTTTCTTCTCAGTTTTGATGTCCTTCCTCTCCCCTTTAGCATTGCTGTTGAATCTAAACCTTGAATATTTTTGCACCCCATGTTTTGAAATCTACTCACTCGTGCAACCTTCCTTTTTCCGGCAATGTGATTTGTTGTAGTGAAGCTTTAGTATCACGAAAGTGTATACTCTTTACTGTCATCTGGTTAGAATCCAATCCTTGCATATATTTCAGAATTCCTTCTTCCTTGAAGTGGATCAAATATCACTATCTTGTGCATGTAAAAACAGTACTACCTAATATGGATTGTATTGTAACTGACAAGACGACTACATTAACCTTGCAGCAGCCACCTTAAAGCATAACCCATTGGTTTCTGGCAGGAAAGACTACCTCCAGACCTGGCCAAGATATGTTTTGCACATCATCTTCACAACCTATGGCCTGACTTAACAGCAACCTTCAATGACTTGGGCAAAGCAATTGCTAAGGTATCACGTCAAAAGTTACCACAAAATATAAGAGCATATGGCGTGGGGGGATAACATGTTCGTATGGGTAAAGGATTAGTTAGCTAACCGGAAGCAGAGAGTAGGGATAAATGGGGCGTTTTCAGATTGGCAAGTTGTAATTAGTGGAGTGCCACAGGGATCAGTGCTGGGTCCTCAGTTATTTACAATCTATATCAGTGATTTGGATGAGGAAATGAATGTATGGTAGCTAATTTGCCAGTGATACCAAGATAGATAGGAAAGTAAGAAAGGCAGATTAAATGAGTGGACAAAAATTTGGCAGATGGAGCATAACGTGGGTAAATGTGAAATTCTTCGTTTTGGTAGGAAGAATAGAAAAGCAGCAAATTATCTAAATGGAGAGAGATTGCAGAACTGAGGTACAGAGGGATCCCCTTGTACACAAATCTCAAAAGATTAGTATGCAGGTACAGCAAGTGATTAGGAAGGCAAATGGAATGTCGGCATTTATTGTAAAGGGAATGGAATATAAAAGTAGGGAAGTTGTACAGCTGTACACTGTCTTGGTGAGACCACATCTGGAATAATGTGTGCAGTTTTGGTCTCCTTATTCGAAAAAAGATATAATTGCTTTAGAAGCAGTTCAGAGAAGGTTCACTCAACTCATTCCTGGTATGAGGAGCTTATCTTTTGAAGAAAGGTTGAACAGGTTGGGTCTATACCCATTGGGGTTTAGAAGAATGAGAGGTGATCTTATTGAAACGTTTACGATCCTGAAGGGTCTTGATAGGGTGGATACTAGGAGTATGTTTCCTCTTGTGGGGGGAGACGAAAACTAGGGGGCACTGTTTAAGGCCCCCCTTTTAAGACGGATGAGAATTTTTTTCTCCCAAAGTCATTGGTGTGTGGAATTCTCTTCCCCCAGAAAGTAATGGAGGCTGGGTAATTAAATTTATTCAAGGTTCAGTTCGATAGATTTTTGTTAGGTAAGGGAGCAAATAGGGGACAGATAGGAAGGAAAGTGGAGCTGAGACCACAACCAGATCAGTCATGATCTTCTTGAATGGTGGAGCAGACCTGAAGTACCAAACGGCCTACTCCTGCTCCTATGTTTCCACATGTCGTAGATAACCTGGTGCCTTTTTAACTGCCTTGGAGAGTCAGGGTGGAATTTCCCAACAGGTTATTCCTGAAATTGGCCGCAGGTTTCTGTTTCCTGTTCCTGTTTGTCCCAGGAGTTAGCATTACTACTGATAGGGGAAAGTGGTGCATGAGGCATCAATGTCTAATTGATGACATGGGCATTGATGGATCCTATGGCGTTATCTTGACTTTATTAATTCATGGGATGTGGGTGACCTTGGCTAGGCCAGCATTAATTGCCCATCTCTTATTGCCCTTGAAGGTGATGGTGAGCTGCATTGGAGTGCTGCTTTGGGCCACATTAGAGTGCTTAACTTGGAGTTTGGTGAGAGAGGGAGTTTTATGAAGAGGGAAGAGGGGATCCTTTCATTTTCTACCTTCCTGAATAAGAACAACAGTGTCCATGGTAAGTAGGACCTGCTGAGTATTTCTTCTGTCCTTAATATCCTTTAAATTAGAGGAAGTAAAAGTAAAGGGAATAACTTAAGGGTAAGTCATGGCAAGGCAGCCCAGCCAAGTGGAAGGCTCCTTCTGTGCGATGTGGGAAGCCAGGGACATGACTAATGTCCAGGGCGACCTTGTGTGTGGAAATTGTCTCCAGCTACAGCTACTTGAAATCAGTGTTTCGGAGCTGGAGCTAAGGCTGTAGTCACTGTGGAGCATCCGCAAGGATGAGATCTTCGTGGATAGCATGTATGGTGAGGTGGCCACACCTCAGGTAGAGTGTACAGGCATGAAGGGAATAGGTGACCACCAGACAGAGTAAGAGCACTAGACAAGTAATGCAGGAGTTCCCTGGGTCCATCTCCCCCTCAACAGATCTGTGGTTTTGGATACTGTTGGGGGAGATGGATTCTCGGGGAAATACAGCAAGAACCAAGTCTGTGGCACCACAAGTAGCTCAGCTGCACAGGGGGAGAAAAGAGTGGGAGAGCAATAGTGATAGGGGATTCTATTGTAAGGGGAACAGATAGATGTTTCTGTGGCCACACATGTGACAGCAGGATGGTATGCTGCCTTCCTGGTGCCAGGGTCAAGGATGTCACTGAGCAGCTGCAGAACATTCTGAAGGGGGGAGGGTGAACAGCCAGAGGTCGTGGTCCATATTGGTATAAGTGACAGGTTTAAAAAAAAGGATGAGGTCCTGAAAGCAGAATTTAGGGAGCTGGGAAATAAATTAAAAAGCAGGAGCTTGAAGGTGGTAATCTCTGGATTGCATCCAGTACCTTGTGCTAGCGAGATCAGGGATAGGAGAATAGACCAGATGAATGCGTGGCTGGAGAGATGGTGTAGGAGGGAGGGATTTAGATTCCTGAGGCATTGGGACCGATTCTGGGGAAGATGGGACCTGTACAAGCTGGATGGGTTGAACCCCAGCAGGACTGGGGCCAATATCCTCACGGGTATTTACCAGTACTGTGGGGGAGGGTTTAAACTGGACTGGAAGGGGTATGGGAACCTGAACAGAAAGACACGAGAGGGGAACAAAGAAGAATGAAAGGCAGAGAAAAGTAGAAGGCAGAGGAAGCAAATGCTAGCAGCAAATAGGGCCTTAGTTCAAAATAAATGTGTAAAAAGACAAGTCTAAAGGCGCTGTATCTGAATGCACAGAGCATTTGCAATAAGGTAGACAAATTTACAGTACAAATAGATGTAAATGGGTACAATATGATTGTGATTATGGAGACATGGCTGCAGGATGACCAAGGCTTGGAACTGAATATCCAAGGGTACTCAGTATTTAGGATGGACAGGGAAAAAGGAAAAGGTGGTGTGTTGTTGTTAGTTAAGGATGAAATCAGTGTGATAGTGAGAGAGGATATTGGCTTAGAAAATCTAGATGTAGAATCAGTCTGGATGGAGCGAAGAAGCAACAAGGGGCAGAAAACATTAGTGGGAGTTGTCTATAGACCTTCAAACAGTAATGGTAAGGTAGGGGATGGCATTAAACAGGAAATAGAGATGCACTTAACCAGGGTGCTACAGTGATCGTGGATGACTTTAATCTACTTAGACTGGGCAAACCAAGTTAGCAACAATACTGTGGCCGATGAATTCCTGGAGTGTGTACAAGCTGATTTTTTTTAGATCAGTATATTGAAGAACTGGCTAGGGACCAGGCTTTCCTAGATTTTGTATTCTGCAATGAGAAGGGGTTAATTAATAATCTTGTGTGGGGTCCTTTAGGGAACAGTGATCAATTTTTCATTAGGATGGAAAGTGAAGTAGTCTCATCTGAAACTAGGATCCTAAATCTAAACAAAGGAAACTACAAAGATATAAGGCGTGAGTGCTAGATTGGGGAACTTTGGGGAATTAAACAGCAGATAGGCAATGGCCAATATTTAAGGAACAAATGTATGCATTGCAGCAGTTACACATTCCTTTTTGGTGCAAAAACACACCAGGGAAATCGGTCCAGCCATGGCTAACAAAAGAAATTAAGGATAGCATTAGATCCAAAGAGGAGTCATATAAAGCTGCTAGAAAAAGTAGCAAGCCTGAGGATTGGGAGCAGTTTAGAATTCAGCAAAGGAGGGCCAAGAGATGTATTAAGAAGGGAAAATAGAGTATGAGAGTAAACTTGCAAAGGACATAAAAGTGGACTGTAAAAGCTTCTATGAGTATGTAAAAAGAAAAAGATTAGTGAAGACAAATGTAGATCCCTTTCAGTCTGAAACAGGAGAATTTAAAATAGGGAATAAGGAAATGGCAGAGCAATTAATCAACTACTTTAATTCTGTCTTCACAGAGGAAGACACAATTTACTTCCCAGAAATACTAGGGAACCAAGGGTCTAGTAAGAAGGAAGAATTGAAGGAAATTAGTATTACTAAAACAATAGTGCTGGAGAAATTAATGGGACTGAAAGCTGATAAATCCCCAGGGCCTGATAATCTACATCCCAGGGTACTAAAGGAGGTGGCCATGGAAATAGTGGATGTGTTGGTTGTCATCTTTCAAAATTCTGTAGATTCTGGATCAGTCCTGGCAGATTGGAGGTTGGCAAATGTAACCCCACTATTTAAAAAAGGAGAGGGAGAAAGCAGCAAATTACAGACTGGTTAGCTTAACATCAGTTGTAGGGAAAATGCTACAGTCTATTATAAAGCATGTGACAACAGGACACTTGGCAAATATCAATAGAATTAGACAAAGTCAGCATAGATTTATGGGAGGGAAATCATATTTAGTAAACCTACTGGAGTATTTTGAGGATGTAACTAGCAGAATAGATAAGGGGGAACCGGTGGATATGGTGTATTTGGATTTTCAGAAAACTTTTGAATACGTCCCACATAAGAGGTTAGTGTGTAAAGTTAAAGCACATGGGATTTGGGGTAATATATTGGCATGGATTGAGAATTGGTTAGCAGACAGGAAACAGAGTAGGAATAAATGGGTCTTCATCAGAGTAGCAGATGGTGTCTAGTGGGATACCGCAAGGATCAGTGCTTGGGCCCCAGCTATTCACAATATATATCAGCGATTTGAATGAGGGAACCAAATGTAATATTTGTAAGTTTGCTGATGCCACAAAACTTTGTGGGAATGTGAGCACTGAGGATGGTGTTAAGAGGCTTCAAGGTGATTTAGACAGGCTGAGTGAGTGGGCAAATACATGACAGATGCAGTATAATGTGGATAAGTGTGAAGTTATACACTTTGGTAGGAAAAACAGAATGGCAGCGTATTATTTAAATGGTGATAGATTGGGAAATGTTGGTGTACAAAGGGACCTGAGTGTCCTTGTACACCAATCACTGAAAGCAGGTACAGCAAGCAATTAAGCAGGTAAATGGTATGTTGGCCTTCATTGCAAGAGGACATGAGTACAGGAACAAGGATGTCTTAACTGCAGCTGTACAAGGCCTTGGTGAGATCACACCTGGAGTATTGTGTGCAGTTTTGGTTTCCTTACCTAAGAAAGGATATACTTGCCATAGAGGGAGTGCAGTGCAGGTTCACCAGACTGATTCCTGAGATGGCAGGATTGTCATACGAGGAAAGATTGAGCTGACTAGGCCAGCATTCAATAGAGTTTAGATGAATGAGAGGGGATCTCATTGAAATTAATAAAATCCTGACAGGGCGGGACAGACTGGATCCAGGGATGATGTTTCCTCTGGTTGGGGGTGGGGTCTAGAACAAGGAGTCACAGTCTCAGGATACGTGGTAGGCCATTTAGAACTGAGATGAGGAGACACTTCTTTACTCAGTGAGTGGTAAACCTGTGGAATTTTCTACCACAGAGGTCTGTGGATGCCAAGTCACTGAATATATTTAAGAGGGATATAGATAGCTGGACTCTAAAGATGTCATGGAGTATGGGGAGAGAGCAGGTGTTGAGATAGAAGATCAGCCATGATATTGAATAGCAGAGCAGGCTTGAAGGGCCGAAAGACCTACTGCTTCTATTTTCTATGCTTCTGTTTTCTATGTTTCTATGGCGCTAGTGAACCACTCTTAGTAATGAACCTTAAAATACCCCCAGAGTACATTCTGTGCCCTTTCCACCCTCTTACTTCCTCCAAGTGGTGTTGAACATGGAGGGATGCTGATTCGTCAGCTGAGGGGGTGGGGGAACAGTAGGTGGTAATCAACAGGAGATTTCCTTGCCCATGTTTGACCTGATGCCATGAGACTTTGTGGGGTCCGCAATCGATGTTGAGGGCTCCAAGGACAACTCCCTCCTGACTGTATACCACTGTGCAGCCACCTCTGGTGGCTGTCCTGTCAATGGGGCAGGACATAGCCAGGGATGGCATTGGTGGTGACTGGGACATTATCTGTAAGGTACAATTCCATGTGCATGACTGTCAGGCTGCTGCTTGACTCGTCGTGAGACAGCTCTCCCAGTTTTGGCACAAGCCCCCACATGCTAGTAAGGAGGACTTTGCAGGGTCAACAGGGCTGAGTTTGCCGTTGTCATCTCTGGTGCCTAGGTGGATGCCAGACGGTCTGTCCATTTTCATTCTTTTTATAATTCATAGCACTTTGATACAACTGAGTGGCTTGCTAGGTCATTTCAGAGGGCAGTCAAGAGTCAACCACATTGCTGAGAGTCTGGAGTCACATATAGGCCAGGCCAGGTAAGCACGGCAGATTTCTTTCCCTAAAGGGTATTAATGAACTGAGTTTTTACAACAATAGGCAATGGTTTCATGGTCACCATTTGACTAGCTATTAATTCCCTGTTTATTAATTGAATTTATATTCCACCAGTTGCTGTGGTGGGATTTGAATCAGCATCCCCAGAGCATTGGCCTGGGCCTCTGGATTACTAGTCCACTAGGCTACTGTCTCCCCATCTTTCCATTTTGTTTTTAATTTGCAGAACGTAGGTGACACTGGCAGCTCCACATGTATTGTTCATTGGACAGGTTGGGCCTGTATCCATTGGGGTTTAGAAGAATGAGAGATGATCTAAGATCCTGAGGGGGCTTGACAGGGTGGATGCTGAGAGGATGTCTCCCCTTTTGGGAGAGACTAGAACTAGGGGACATGGTTTCAAGATAAGGGGTCTCCCATTTAAGACTGAGATGAGGACAAATTTTTTGAGGGTCTATGGAAATCCCTTCCCTAGAAAGCAGTGGAGGCTGGATCATTGAATATTTTTAAGGCTGAGTTGGATTAGTTCTTGACTAACAAGGGAGTCAAAGTTATAGTGGGTAGGCAGGAAAGTGGAGTTGAGGCTGCAGTCAGATCAGCTGTGATCCTATCAAGTGGCAGAGCAGGCTCGAGGGGCCGAATGGCCTACTTCTGCTCCCCCATTCTTATGTTTGTATTCGAGTTGTCCTGAGAAAGTGGAGCACCCAATACTGACAGTGTTTTATTTAGTAGATGCCTCATTCTAGCTCTGTTGAATAGAAACATCCTCACCACGAAAGGTAAGCGTGCATTGGAATCTCTAAACTAATTTTCATTATCTGACTTCAAACCTACATTTCCCAGCTCTGCTGTTTCTGTGAGTTTAAGCTCTTGACAGCTTCATTTAACTTCATGGAACTTGAATCTATGTAGGACTTTCCCCTCCTTGGGGTGCCCCAAAATGTGCTACAAACAATGAAGTACTTTTGAAATATTTTTACAGTTGTGATATAGACAGATGTAGCAACCAATTTGTATACAGCAATATGCTATAAGCAGCAATGAGGCAAATAACCAAATAAACTCTGATAAAAACAAAAAAACTGCGGATGCTGGAAATCCAAAACAAAAACAGAATTACCTGGAAAAACTCAGCAGGTCTGGCAGCATCGGCGGAGAAGAAAAGAGTTGACGTTTCGAGTCCTCATGACCCTTCGACAGAACTTGTGTTCGAGTCCAAGAAAGAGTTGAAATATAAGCTGGTTTAAGGTGTGTGTGTGGGGGGCGGAGAGATAGAGAGACAAAGAGGTGGAGGGGGGGGAGGTGTGGTTGTAGGGACAAACAAGCAGTGATAGAAGCAGATCGTCAAAAGATGTCAACGACAATAGTACAATAGAACACATAGGTGTTAAAATTAAAGTTGGTGATATTATCTAAACGAATGTGCTAATTAAGAATGGATGGTAGGGCACTCAAGGTATAGCTCTAGTGGGGGTTTTTTTTTTATATAATGGAAATAGGTGGGAAAAGGAAAATCTTTATAATTTATTGGAAAAAAAAAGGGAAGGGGGAAAGAAAGGGGGTGGGGATGGGGGAGGGAGCTTACGACCTAAAGTTGTTGAATTCATTATTCAGTCCGGAAGGCTGTAAAGTCCCTGGTCGGAAGATGAGGTGTTGTTCCTCCAGTTTGCGTTGGGCTTCACTGGAACAATGCAGCAAGTCAAGGACAGACATGTGGACAAGAGAGCAGGGTGGAGTGTTGAAATGGCAAGCGACAGGGAGGTTTGGGTCATTCTTGCGGACAGACCGCAGGTGTTCTGCAAAGCGGTCGCCCAGTTTACGTTTGGTCTCTCCAATGTAGAGGAGACCACATTGGGAGCAACGAATGCAGTAGACTAAGTTGGGGGAAATGCAAGTGAAATGCTGCTTCACTTGAAAGGAGTGTTGTTTGGGTCCTTGGACGGTGAGGAGAGAGGAAGTGAAGGGGCAGGTGTTGCATCTTTTGCGTGGGCATGGGGTGGTGCCATAGGAGGGGGTTGAGGAGTAGGGGGTGATGGAGGAGTGGACCAGGGTGTCCCGGAGGGAGCGATCCCTACGGAATGCCGATAAGGGGGGTGAAGGGAAGATGTGTTTGGTGGTGGCATCATGCTGGAGTTGGCGGAAATGGCGGAGGATGATCCTTTGAATGCGGAGGCTGGTGGGGTGATAAGTGAGGACAAGGGGGACCCTATCATGTATCTGGGAGGGAGGAGAAGGCGTGAGGGCGGATGCGCGGGAGATGGGCCGGACACGGTTGAGGGCCCTGTCAACGACCGTGGGTGGAAAACCTCGGTTAAGGAAGAAGGAGGACATGTCAGAGGAACTGTTTTTGAATGTAGCATCATCGGAACAGATGCGACGGAGGCGAAGGAACTGAGAGAATGGGATGGAGTCCTTACAGGAAGCGGGGTGTGAGGAGCTGTAGTCGAGATAGCTGTGGGAGTCGGTGGGTTTGTAATGGATATTGGTGGACAGTCTATCACCAGAGATTGAGACAGAGAGTCAAGGAAGGGAAGGGAAGTGTCAGAGATGGACCACGTGAAAATGATGGAGGGGTGGAGATTGGAAGCAAAATTAATAAATTTTTCCAAGTCCTGACGAGAGCACGAAGCGGCACCGAAGTAATCATTGATGTACCGGAGAAAGAGTTGTGGAAGGGGGCCGGAGTAGGACTGCAACAAGGGATGTTCCACATACCCCATAAAGAGACAGGCATAGCTGGGGCCCATGCGGGTACCCATAGCCACACCTTTTATTTGGAGGAAGTGAGAGGAGTTGAAGGAGAAATTGTTCAGTGTGAGAACAAGTTCAGCCAGACGGAGGAGAGTAGTGGTGGATGGGGATTGTTTGGGCCTCTGTTCGAGGAAGAAGCTAAGGGCCCTCAGACCATCCTGGTGGGGGATGGAGGTGTAGAGGGATTGGACGTCCATGGTGAAGAGGAAGCGGTTGGGGCCAGGGAACTGGAAATTGTTGATGTGACGTAAGGTGTCAGAGGAATCACGGATGTAGGTGGGAAGGGACTGGACAAGGGAGAGAGAAGGGAGTCAAGATAACGAGAAATGAGTTCTGTGGGGCAGGAACAAGCTGAGACGATCGGTCTACCGGGGCAGTTCTGTTTGTGGATTTTGGGTAGGAGATAGAAGCGGGCCGTCCGAGGTTGGGCGACTATCAGGTTGGAAGCTGTGGGAGGGAGATCCCCAGAGGAGATGAGGTCAGTGACAGTCCTGGAAACAATGGCTTGATGTTCAGTGGTGGGGTCATGGTCCAGGGAGAGGTAGGAGGAAGTGTCTGCGAGTTGACGCTCAGCCTCCGCGAGGTAGAGGTCAGTGCGCCAGACAACAACAGCACCACCCTTGTCAGCGGGTTTGATGACAACTCTGATGTTGGTTGAGGTGTAATTAATAGCCAGGGCACTAGGTAAAATCCCCTGCCTGCCTAGAATAGTGCCATGGAATCTGTTGCATCCATCCAAGAGGACAAACGGAGCCTCATTTGAAAGACTGCACCTACGTTGTTCATTATAGCACTGAAATGTTAGCCCAGAGACTTAGTGCTACCACTTGGCTAACATGTACAGCAGTATTTTTAACAGCTTGTATCAAGACCTTCTGAGTGCTAGTCCTCATCAGAAATCTGGAAATGTAACGGTTGTACTCGGAGCTTTTCTGCTACCTCGTATCATGAATGTTTTCTTTGGTCACACTTCAATGCCTGTATTTTCAGTTGTTGCTGATGTTTGTCAGTTCTGTTATATTGTAATTGCTAAAAAATTCTGAGCCTGGATAGTAAGGTTTCACTAATCAGCTACACTACCCTTGATGATTCAATTGCTCTTATGCTAAAAAAATTTAATTATCCAATAACTAAATTATGCTATATACCCGAGATGATAAAGTAGCAATTTAATGCTATAAATTCAACTAATTGGAATTAAATTTGAATTGAGAGTATACTGTATTTTTCTCTATCTGTACAGATAGATATTTGTCTTAACGGCTGGGAAAGAAGCAAACTGAAAGGTGATAAGCAAAGCAAAAGACCACAAATGTGTTTCCTCTCCATTTTTGAACACTGGATATTTGGAGACCCCCTATCAGCTAATCTATTAATTTGCTGTTTGTGGGATCTAACTATGCAGATTGGCTACTGCATTTACATTACAACGGTGACTACTCTGCGAAGGCATTTGTTGGGTGCGAAACACTGGGATGCCCTGACACTGGAAGGTGATACAGAAATACAAGCTTGGTTAAGCCTCTGCTAAGTCCAGCCTGGAGCTAGTGACTAGCTAAGAGAGGTTGGCAAGCAGTTCCTGCTGAGTGCCATCTGGGTTTCCCAGTTCTGCTTTCTAAACCCCCACCTCTTCCCCACACAGTGCTTGGCCTTCACTCAGTAACCTCCTACTGCAGTATGTCTGAGATCAGGAATCTGCCATGCTGTGAATTGTGGGTGCATACTCACTATTGTGTGGTGTTACTTGTTGGCGCTTAACTGAGATGTAAGAAAGAGGGGTGTAGCAGCTACATTTTGGGGACTGCAAATGGTCTAAACTTCACAAAGGGTTCTCTATTCAGAGTGAATTCAAAACATATCCTAAAATATGAGTGAAACCAAATAGCTTGCAAATTGTATTCCAAAATAAATAGTGTTGGTTTTGAATTTGTTTCCTGGACCAGCATGACTGACTCTGCTCTTGGCTCTTATTTCGTCACCTTGACTAGGTAGTCTGGTCCCTGTTTGAACAGCAACACAATGAGTCACCTTCCTCTTTCAACAGACCAAAATTAAACCCCACACATGGCTTATGCAAACTAAAGAAACCACAGTTAAGATAGCTTTGCAGCTGTTCAGTTTTAGAACTGTTGACTGAATACCCTCAGCTTTTGGGAAGTTCTGTGCATGGAAATTAGTGTGGCAGGATCATTTATTTGTAAGGCTTTTAATATGATAAATGTTGGTGAGCAGAGCAATTTCAATGGACATTGGTGAAATGATAGAATAGGCATCTCTAGGTCAGACTAAGTTTACTGGCTTTGCACTTTTGAAACTTATCCTTAGACTGAGTTTGTGTGTTATTTCCAACCATACTGTACCTGTGAAATTGGGATTGAACAGGCTGGGACTTTTTATTCTAGAAAAGAGAAGGGTGACCTGATGGAGGTCTTTAAGGTTATGAAAGTCGTCACTGATAAATGAAATGAGAATTCAGAAGAAACTTTACACAGCATGTTGTTAGAATGTGGAACTCGCTCCCACAGGGAATTGGTGAAGTGAATAGTGTAGATGTGTTTCAGGGGAAGCTAGATAAACACGAGGGAGAAAGATATAGAAGGGTTTGCTGATAGGAGGAGGCTCATGTGGAGCATAAACACAGACGTGGACCAGTTGAAAGAAATAACCTGTTCCTTTGTTGTGTTTTCTGTGTTGGGAGAAAATTGCATAAAGCCCTGGTTAAGCTGCAACTGGAGTTTTGTGTCCAGTTCTAGTTGCCACATTTTAGGAAGGATGTGAGGATCCTTGATGGGGTGCGGAGGAGTTTTACCAGAATGGTTCCAGGGATGAGGGATTTTAGCTCCAAGGTTAGGTTGGGGAAGCTGGGATTGTTCTCCTTGGGGCATAGGAGATTAAGGGGGAGATTTGATCGAGATGTACAAGATTGACAGGTTTAAATAAGGTAGATAAAAGCTGTTTCTGTTAGCTGATGGTACAAAGACTAGGAGACATGGATTTAAGGTTTTGGGCAAGAGATGCGGGTTGGTATGTAAGGAGCATCTTTTTTACACAGTGAGTGGTAGTGACCTGGAACTTGCTGCCTGTGAGAGGGGTAGAAGCAGAGATGATGAATGATTTCAGAAGAAAATTGGATGGGCACTTGTGGGAAATAAAGTTGCAGGGCTATGGGGATAGAGCAGGGGAATGGGACTGACTGGATTGCTCATTGGACTCGATGGGGTCAAATGGCCTCCTCCTGTGCCGTTATGAGTCTGATTCCATGATTCTACTTGGATTCATGCAGTCCTCATTATTTTCTTTCTATTGATTCTTTATGGAGCAAAGTGCCAGAATGCAATTTGGTGTGTACAAAGCACAGCTAATATTGATTCACTCTGTATGAAGCAGTTGCATGGTCCCTTGTGCCATGTTTACCTGTAGCCTAAGGGTTTTTCTTTGTGTAAATGTCTTGCCTTGAAAGTATTTTTCCTGGAATCAGTGACTCTGTTCCTCAGTTGCTTTGAGGGTGGGTAAGCAACTAGCCTGTATACCAGAACTGGCAAGTGCCTGGTGACTATCCTACCCTTTTGGGAGGTATTTGGCTTCCACTTAGCGCCTCTCACAGTAACATAGCTGAGGTCAGACATTCAGTGCTGTGTTTAGTCACCTCTCTGTTGCATATTGGTGACCTGCTACCCTGAGCCACAGTGGCTGTTCGGCCCAACTGGCCTGTGCTAGTGTTAATACTCCACATGAACCTCCTCCTGGTTTGTCTGACTTACTGTAACCTTTCAGTACATTATTCCTATCTCCTTTCCTCTCATGTACTTGTCTAGTTTTCTTTTGAAAGTATTTGCTTCCTGTGGCAGTGAGCCCCACCATTGTAAAGTAATTTCCCTATTGGATTTATTAGTAACTGTCGTATCTATGGCCCTAATTTTGGATTCTCTCAAGTGGAAACACCATATCCACATCTACCCTGCCCAACCCATTCATCATTTTCTAAAGGCATAAACCCTTTCCTGATGGTTGTAATATCTCAGTTTTGGTACCATCCTTGTGCATGCTCTTTTTTTGTGCACTCCAGTGCTTTATGTCCTGTAAATGAATACACAGCCAGAAAGCTTAAAAAAATGCTGTTACTGGCTGAGTAGCAGTTCCTTTGCACTTGTGTTGTTCACTGCCTTAAATTTGGATGCAGGTGGTGCTGACAAGGCTGCATTTACTGTTCATCCCTAGCTACCCTACCAGCAATTTGCCAGGACACTGCAGATGTTATTTAGTCACAGGGAGGTCAGAAAGGGTAGGGGTGGCAGATTTTCTTCCTGTGAGGCATTTGTGAATTTTAGGTTTTTGACAATCTGTCAGTTTATATTTTCTTTGTCCTTTCTCCACCAAACTGAATTAGCTGTAAAGCACTTTGGGATGTCCAGAGGTCGTAAGTGGTGCCATATAAGTGTGCACATGTTTTCTGGGATGGTGCAGCAAATGTTGTGGCATTGAGCTGTTCATCTACATCGTTAGAAGTAGGAGAGAGCGAGAAAAAGAGTTGAAGGCTCTGAAATTGGACGTATCTTCCTTGTGGAGTAGAGAGCTGCAAAATTACTACTTGAAACATGCACCTTAATTAATATTTTTAAAAATTTTAGATGTCCCAACTTGTTTCGTGCATGTGGGTTGTCGTACGTGCATTCCATCAATCTGCACGTGGATTGACTTCTGTGTTATCGGCACTGATTGATCTGTAGTTTAATGAGAGTGGTTCCAAAAACATCCCCAAGTTTGTCTTGTTGCTCATTCTGTATTTGGGATTGCTGTGAAGCTGGCAACCTTTCCAGCAATGTGGCAAGCAAGGCAATGTCACAGGCACTAAACGTACATTGCAACTGCACCATTAATGACTTGCTCTCTTCAGGCGATACCTGACCTGTCATGTGGACTAATAGACAGCTGGGCCCTGGAGAGGGAAAGCATTACAAATTAACGTGCCCCAGGGTATTGGTTCAAAATAGTGACACTCATTCCTGAAAAGGTCAAATCTAAAATTAAACACTCCAAGCCAGTGGTCTAAGTGAGAGGATGCAGTGCAGCACCATATTTTCTTTTTGTTTGTTTTGAAATGGCTTGTTATGCTCTGCATTTAGCTAACACATTGCTAAATCAAAATGTAAATAAGCGCTAATGGGTATTTACTTCTTGCAGTCATAATGTCAGATTGTTCCTGATTTACTTGGAGCCAGACCAAGCACACCTGAATCAAAACGGGACGATGTCTTGCCTTGTTTTTGGATTGTTTTTCTATTTATAAAACATTGACTGTTGCCAGATCTTATCTCGCAGCAATCATGGCATGTATAATGTAACTTGAATCACTTTGGTATTTCCACTCTAACTTGCTTCCATACTGTTTTCTGTTTTCGCATACATCTTTAATTACCGTATTCCTCCACATTCATAAATGTTTTGTGCTGCTGCAATGTGCTGATCTTCATGTTGCGCAGTTTCTGCCAAACTCCCCTTAATGGATGTGAGGAAAAGCTTTTTTACCCAGAGGGTGGTGATGGTCTGGAATGCACTGCCTGGGAGGGTGGTGGAGGCGGGTTGCCTCAAATACTTTAAAAAGTACCTGGATAAGCACTTGGCACGTCAAAACATTCAAGGCTATGGGCCAAGTGCTGGTAAATGGGATTAGGTAGGTAGGTCAGGTGTTTCTCACGTGTCGGGGCAGACTCGATGGGCTGAAGGGCCTCTTCTGCACTGAGATTCTGTGAATTGCTAAGATGGTGTTTGCCCTTCAATGACATGGGGAGGGGGGGTGGTGTGAAATCAAGGGGTGGGGGCAATGTGGGAGTGGGGAGGTGTTGCTGTCTTTGCTAACTGCCTAAATTCCTATTTCCAAAATGTATTTCTTGCATCCCATTGGGAGCTTCATTGCTGGAAGGACCTCATCATTAAATTGTTTATTTTCCTCACTTGCACTGCTCAGCCATTTTCACCAAAAATCACACGTCTGCAACAGTGAATTTTGACATTTTAACTAATGAAGTGGCTAATTATAAAGTGTTAAAGAATCACTACTGCAGATGCCCTGATTAGGTTCCTCAGTTTCCATTCTTGCTGGCAAAATTGCATTCATGGAAATTGCATATCTAATAGCCCCATCCTCCAGCTTCTTCACCTTGGAGAATAAAGAAATATTTCCTCCATTTTTGATGAAGGAATTTCTGACCCTAAATTTCTTGAACTCCACTAGGTAGCGATGCACTTTTGTCTACAGGTTATTAATCGCTGCTTTATCTACCAAGTAGAGAGAGACTGTACTAGAGAAAACATTCTGGAGGTATCAGTTCTATCCTTTGCACTTGAAGACTGGAGCAGTATCTGTTCCTGTTTGAGTAGTTAAGGTCTAATGAAGTGAAAATTCCACATATAGCACAGTGAAATTTCAACTTCTCCTGATTTCTTCCTTGCCTGCCAGAGAAACAAGCTACAAGCCTATCTCTACAGAAGAGTTGGCTTGGCTGTTCTGCTATCAGGGCAAAATATAATTGCAGTATTTGGGGGTGTATATTGTCAACTGTGACTCAGTTGGTGGCACTCTTGTCTTTGAGTCAAAAGGTTGTGAGTTCAAGTCCCACATCCGAGGCATGAACACAAAATCTGGGCTCGCACTCTAGTGCTGTGCTGCATCGTGGTCTGTTGAATGGATAGATTGTCTGGAGACCTGGTGGTCCAACCCCTGGCTTACATTGAGTTAGCTCAGTTCGGCTGAGGCAATAATGGGTGCACTTTAAATATTCATTCCCTTCACCATCAACGCACAGTAGTAGCAATGTGTACCATCTACAAGATGCACTGCAGGAACTCACCAAGGCTCTTTCAACAGCACCTTCCAAACCCACAACCACTATCATCCAGAAGGACAAGGGCAGCAGATACTTGGGAATACCACCACCTGGAAGATCCCCTCCAAGCCACTTACCATCCTGACTTAGAAATATATCGCCATTCCTTCACTGTCGCTGGGTCCAAATCCTGGAACTCCCTTCCTAACAGCACTGTGGGTGTACCTACACCACATGGATTGCAGCAGTTCAAGAAGGCAGCTCACCACCACCTTCTCAAGGGCAGCTCTTTGTAGTTAAATAGCTCCAGCAGAGCACTGTCTTGAATGGGCACTTGAAGTACTGGAACCTATGGAACAGAACTTCCAAGATTCGGTGGGGAGGGGGTGGTTGCAGAAAATGATGAGATTTTCCAGCAATCCCTGTGAGACCTTTGGCGAGTGACACCCCGTTTAGTCCGCTACTGTGGTTAAGTTTGTTTTTCATTTTATTAGATTCAACTGTTGTGGGAAAATTTAAAAGGAATCCACAATGTGTGACTGTATATACAAAACTAATTGACTTTGATTTATAAATTTCAGTGGAAGTAAATTGCAAAACTTTACACGTCTGAAAAGAGAGCACGCAACACTTAAGCATTTCTAAGAATTTTAAATGCGCCTTTGTATAATGCATATCTGTTCACTTGACACCTGAAATACTTTCTATAATTGTATAACATTATATACAATATAGCGTGTAGTGTTTTATTTTAAACTATACAAATGATAAAGCCAGGAATTAGTGACCAATCAGGGCAACCTTTTAGGTAATTCAGTGTCAACGTTTCTTTAACCGTTTAAAAATCAGATTAAAATTCACCAAATTAAATGCCTCGGGTTTGATTTCTCATCCTGTTAATTGAAATTAGCATGAATGTGTAAACCTTTTAATGTTCCAGGGTGATACTTCTATTTCTCACATCAACCATCTGGTCTGTGGCTGTAATTTGTTGGCTAGTTTTGTGGCATTGAGTTGTACCCACTAGCAAATAGACTGCTACTGCCCGAGCATTTTTCATGTCATGTCCTTGATTATTGAAGGAATTCTTTGATCCATTAGTCTGAACTGGATTGGATCCCTGGCCTGGGGTGAAAGAACTGGCACAGGGTAGTCTGTTACTGGTACAAATTTGACATTGCAAATGCTGTCTAATTGAGCGTTTTCTCTCTTTGCAGACTAAATCGGATGATGTTGTCATAGTTTCTTCCAAATATAAGCAGATGTATGAGTGCAGGCTGCCGGTTCAAGCCATGAAATTTCAGCAGGAATCTGAAGATGAAACACAGTCCTACTCTGGGCTAGAGATCTCTGAGCTGTTGAAACCAATGCAGGCAGCCCCTTGTCTTGTAAAGGTGAGGTTGTTATTTTGAAGGAATGAAGCTAAATGTATTGTTCTCTTAAACCTGTGCGTTGTTAAATATTTCCCTGGCTTCACTCATGGTTATTCCCCTCATCTAAAAAAAAAATCAAATTGCAAATTGAATGTCGTGCAATGCTGTAACGTCAGAACACATATCAGCATTTTTAATTGACATTTGAAAGCTGTTTTCTCCCCCACCAAGCTCCCTCCCTAATTTTCTTCACCCTAGGGGGATTTACTGCTTCCTGCAGTACAGTTCTGCTACTGGAAGCCCTTTGGTTACTCATCCTGTTAGCCATTTTTCATACAAGTTTAAACAGTACTTTGTTTAACGTTGTAGGGGTATCACAGGACATTGCCAGATGTTCACATGTGCTTAATCCTACGACCGTGACTAGGAGTGGAAACTTTTGCTTTCTTTATTTTACTTCCTCCTCTTGCTCAAGGATTTTCATGTTGCCATTCTGGCCGAATATAGACTTGTGCTGAATAGGCCAGGACTTGAACACCAGATCCTTTGCCATCTGTTGGGCTGACTGCCACAGTACACGGGGTTTGCCAACAGAGTTGTAGGGCCTCCAATGCTGGCAGTGTCCAACAAGATTGATGCAATGTGCTTCCATGTAATTAGCACAGTAGCCCTTCCTGTATCTCTGGTGCATTGCAACTTGCTTTTTCTTGTGTAACTTCCAAAGACTGCATTTTAAATGTAAACATTGTGAAGAATTGTAGAGATGCAAATGGTGGCTGAAATTGAAACCAGAACTCAATCTCAATGTTGACCTTTTATTGGAAGAGGAGAGTTTGTGTTTCACTAACACAGAATCAGTATATTTCCATACGAGTCCTTTGATTTGGGAATGTTGCTTAAAATTGTTTCTGGTCATCTTGCATGTAGAACAAAAGTTAACAACGGAGCACAGCACATTGGCATCTGCAAGCAGGCTGTGATTAGATAATAAACTGTCATAAAATGTTAGTTCTTACCCATGCCCTCAACTTTTCAAATGTAGAAGTGACAAGGAGAAGGAACAACTGACCTGAAGCAAAAATAAGTGTCTTTCTACAGTAAGAAATATTAGATCTTTCCCTTTTTTCACTAAAGTTGTTGTATTAGAGAAGTGTGATTTTCGGGGTGACTGGTTTGGTTAACTTGCTGTTCAGTGTCAAATCTGCATGTTTCATTGTTGGAGCTTGCTTTTCTTTGTTGTTTCCTTACAGACCAAAGACTGGTGGACGTATGAGTTTTGCTATGGCCAGCATATCAAGCAGTATCACACAGAAGGTAAATATGGATGCTTCTGTTAATGTTACATTTTTGAATCTTCTCTAAATTAGGTTGGCTCTCAGCTTTTCTCACACTCTCTCTCCTGTATTCTCTTAAATTGCTTTAACGTCGTGGGGGGCTATCTAAATTCAGATGGTTTTGTGCAACTTCAAACCAATTCTCTTTGTTTTCCCAACAACACACCACCCCCCCCGCCCCAAAAAAAAACTTTCAGATGAGTTTCTGAGATTGACTCCATGTTTCCGACAATCTCTTTATATCCCAGAAAAGAATTACTGAGACTTTACGTTTAGGATATCCTACCTATTTTTTTAAATGCACACTGTCAATCATATAAACTGAACCAATCTCACTCCAATGTTAAAGTTGGCATTATTTCTCTCTCCGACTTTTAGTGAACTAAACTTGCAACCTTGTACTGAAATAAACAGTGCAGGAATCTGTTGGAGTTCTTGTAGCCACTAAGCCAAAACTGGGCCAAAATCAGAAGCATTGCACACCATGAGGACTTGTGTATGTGCTGCCAACAGAAATCAGATTCAAAATGCCTTTGTATAGCTGTGAAGTTCTTACTAATTTGGCTTGACTATATACCAGTATAGTCACAGATATTTAACATTCATTGTGCAAAGATATAGAGATATTTTACTTCCCCATTCCCACCCCCCGTTCAAAGTTATACACCTGCTGCAGTTGAGCGGGTAGGTGTGTAAACTGTCCCTGCCTTTGGCTAAATGTTGCCCTAATCCCATAAAATGTTCACACTAGATTTCGCTTTCTACATTATAATGCAGAAAATAATTGTGGTGAAGGTGTGATTTTCAACTATTTGCCTCTTATTGCATGCCAGTCCATATGTCTGATGCTGTTATGCATGCTCAAGTTCTAAGTAAATAGTTGAATACTTTTGTGTGTTTATATTATGAAAGCTTCTGCATTATATCAAGGCTGCTGGTGCGCAGGTTACTGACAAATCACTGCACCTGCTGTGTTGTTCAGAATGAGTTTGTAGATTTCTGGCCTGAAAGCTTCCCTAAAATTGGGGGAAAGGATTGTACAGGCCAGAGATGTAAAAACTGCAATGCTGACCTCTTAACAGGTGAGTTGAGAGCTTGGAGGCAAGAGCAAAATGCTGACTAGAGGCAAAGCACTGAATGCAAACAAGTGACATAGAAAGGAGCTACCTGTGGAAGGTGGTCTATATGCCAGAGGGGTCACCCTGGACTGACATGCTATTTACAGCGCTGCTGACAAAATTGAGTTGCCTACATTGCCAGCTCTATAATATAAATGCAGTGTTTGTCTAACACTGCATATAGTTCTCAAATTTTTAACTCTACTTTCAAGACAGAGTTTGCATTTTAGCTTTAATTTTTTTGTTGTGCTCAGATTCTGAAGTTAAAGGAGATGTGATGTATCTTGGGTTTTATGAATCTGAATTTGACTGGAACAATGAAACTGCAAAGGTAAGGATGAATTCCAATCATAGGTAGGCTAGTCTGGTGTCATTCTGTTACAGGTCACAAAAGATCAATGCTTTTAAGTAAATACTGTTCATACTCTCAATAGCCAATTTGCTATGGCTGTTAACCTTGCATAGGTTGAGTGATTAACTCTCCAGTTTTATTTTGACTTTGTTTCGTTAAGTTGATTTTCAGAGGTCTGAATGGATCTTGGCACTTAATGGTATGTGTCAGCTGTGACTCAGTGATAGTGCTGTCACCTCAGAGTCAAAAAGCTGGGGATTTAAGTCCCACTCTACAGATGTGAGCACATAATCCAGGTTGACACTTCAGTGCAGTACTGAGTGCTGCACTGTTGGATGAGATGGGTGTTGAACCAAAATCCTGTCTTTTCCCCCTTCCATAGATATAAGACATAGGAGCAGAAATTAGGCCAAGTTTCTCAACCGCATTCTCCCGCCTTCTCCCCGTAACCTTTGATCCCCATACCAATCAAGAACCTATCTATCTCGGTCTTAAATACACTCAATGACCTGGCCTCCACAGCCTTCTGTGGCAATGAATTCCATAGATTCACCACTCTCTGGCTGAAGAAGTTTCTCCTCATCTCTGTTCTAAAAGGTCTTCCCTTTACTCTGAGGCTGTGCCCTCGGGTCCTAGTCTCTCCTACTAATGGAAACATCTTCCCCACGTCCACTCTATCCAGGCCTTTCAATATTTTGTAAGTTTCAATCAGATCCCCCCTCATCCTTCTAAACCCATCGAGTATAGACCGAGTCCTCAAACGTTCCTCATATAAAAGAACTCATGATGCTAATCAAAGAAGAGCAGGGGAAAGAAGCCCCAATGGCCTGACCAGTATTTATCTCTCAACCAACGTCACTAAAACAGATTATCTGGCCGTTTCTCATTGCTGTTTATGGAGCCTTGCTGTGCGCAAATTGGCTGCTGCATTTCTTTAGAAAATGACTGCACTTCAAAAGTACTTCATTGGCTATAGGACGCCCTAAGGCCATGAATGGCGCAATATAAATGCAAGATCTTTTTTCCCCCCCACGTAATGGTTCACCATCATTGCAATACTGAATTGTGCGCAAATATCTATCTCCATCTTCCTTGCCTTAATAAGTAGAAGCTGTGCATTTTTATTTTTTGTTCTTTGGAGTACTGCAAGCTCATGGGATAGCAAGGTAAGATCACAGGGAAGTGCAATTTGAAGCATTTATTTCCTGGCAAACTTGTAACTCATTTCTGTTTTATGGATGCGGAGAGTGAATGTTCAACAGAAATTCTTTTTCTCAAAACAAAATGCCCCAAGTCACATGCTAAGCTAAAATAAAATACTGCAGTTGCTGGAAAATCTGAAATACAGACAATGCTAGAAACTCAGTTGGTAAGCTAGTATCTATGGAGGGAGAAGCAATTAATGCTTCTGGTCACTGACCTTTCTTTAGAACATTACTGATGAAAGGTCATCAACCTGAAACATCAACTGTTTCCCCCCCCCCTTCACAGATTCTGCCTGACCTGAGTATTTCCAGCATTTTCTGTTCTTATGCTAAGCTAACCTGCTACTCTGCTGGAGAATTACCTTCTCTCAGTCAATAGCCAATAGGTACTTTTAGTTCAGATATAAACATTGTAATCAGCTAACTTTTGAAATGCAGTTTTAAAAAAAAATTGCAGGATATTGGATATCAAAGTTGTAAAAGCTGTAAGTATAAATGCCTGGAACCTTTGACATTTTACTTCCTGTTTCTAGCCTGCATCATTGTTTTGGAAGTGTGTAGTCACTTGTTTCCTCATCTGTTGGAATAGCTGTGCCATTGTGTCAGATCTCTTTCTGCCTGTGTCGCAACCTTGTTGGTGCACTAGTTTAGCTAACAAGTGGTTGAGCCATACAGATGGAGAGCCCCAACTTCAGTCTTTGGTCCATATTGAGTTGCCTGATGTCAGTCAGGACAGATGACCTTTTAAGCTGGGGGGTGGGGGGGGGGGGGAGTGGAAGAGTAAATTGCCCTGAGTTCCCATTTCCGATCACTATTCAGTCACAACTGCCAGAAATGGGGTTGTTGGATGAGGACAGCATCAGACTTGACTATGCTTTGCTCCCACCCCTCAGGGTTGTGCAACTTGTTGAGACTCGTGAGCCTGCATGTGAGAAATTATCACTTTGATCATGGAGAACTGCTGGTGCTCATTGAATTGTACACAGTAAAGGGCGAGGGGAAGACTAATTGTAACCAATGCCGTTTGCTCCTATTGCCACCCTGATTTTATCACCAATGTAACCGTGCACTTAAGTATTTGTACTTGGAGAATTTAATGCATTTTTTTTAAATTTGCAGTTTTGAAAGCTCAAGTTTATATATTTTTAAGAATCACCTTTATTTGCAGGCTTCAAAGCAGCATAAATTGAAAAGATATCACAGTCAGAATTATGTGAATGGATCCAAGTGTGACCTGAATGAGAAGCCAAGAGAGGCTGAAGTGAGGGTAAGTTTACAGGGCCTCTATCCTAGAAACTATCTGTAGCTGTATACTTAAATCCAGAAATCATTATTGTTTGAAGAGTTGAAGCACATAAATTGGTTTAATTTGTTTTTAAAAAAAGACTTCTTTTACAGATTATTTTAACATCAGCATTAACTTTGTGATTATTCTTTATTGCCACTTAAGGTGAAAGTGAGGAATGGAACATTTATCTCCGTGTAGGTCACTCTATGCGGTCAAGATGTGCTGCTAAGGAAAAGTAAATTTAACTCATGGTATACTTGACCAAGCACTCTGGTCAAGTATGGCCTGATTTAAATTCTCTCTGCCTTAAGCAGCATATCTTGACCGCAAATTTAGCTACCCTCTATTGTGTCAGAGTGTCATTCATAAAAGGAGTACTTTAATCTAGTGGTTACAGTACTGAGTTGATAGCCCAGATGTTAAGTTCAAACCCCATCAGAACAATTTGTAGGCTGTCACCAGGAGCATAGCTATAGGATGCTAGGTTTTTATTAAAAACCCAACTAGTTCATTAATGTCCTTCAGGGAAGGGGACTTGCAAGCTGGACTGGGATAGCACATGGCTCGAGACCCATACTGTGGTTGACTTTTACTGGCATCGAGGCACTTATAGGTGGAGCATAACTATATGGTGTCAAATAACTACTGCCTTGGCAGTGTCACCCACATCCCAATAAATAAAAATGTTTCACATCAGCTGGTGTTGTGGCATGCTTGATTAATCATTGTACAGTAAACTACTCAAACTTGTCTCTTCAGATTGTTTGAACTGTCAGCAGAGACTTCTAGTCCAGCACTTTAGCTGGATTCCAGCCAAAGCCTTTAAGATGAAAGGCTTCTTTGTACACTGCCCCATCTCAACTGTTCGATATTAAAGACAATCTGGGCTTCTGCATAAAACTTTCGAGTGGTAATTCCCCAGTGCCTTGCTGTTTGTATATGTTTGTGCTTGTGTTTCCTCTCTCTTGTAGATTGAGACCCATAGGGGAATAGAGCAGAAACACAAACGTGTACAAACAGCCTGATCAATGTTCCACTCTGTAAACTAAGCTAACCACAATCTGTTCAAGGTGGAGTGTATGTGTCATTGTGGATTAATAACAGGCTAATGCTTTAGCAAGACTAAATCTGATAGAGATTAGTTTAAGGCATTCTTGGAGTAATGAGGAGACCAAGACTGGAGTCCTATAGGTATAACTTCAAAAAATGTAGCTTCAATGAATAGCCTGTATCTTTTTATTCTGTTAGGTTAGTGCTAACTCTTATTGTAGTTCTATACCCAAATGTTCCACATGGCGTCATTAAATGCATGCATGTCTGTAACACATTGACTTTAGAGCTGCTAATGTTATGGGGAAATAAAAAATATATATAATTGGAGTGGAAAAGATGCTCTTTTTGTGACGCTTTTCAAAATATGTTCCATTTTTGAACCAAATGGGGAAGACTTGACCAGCATGTGCCACAATCTGCTTAATCAAAATGTGATAAATGGATGTTTTTAAAAAATATTTTTGGGGAATATTGTGTTATTCTGTGGAAAAGTCTATATATGTATGTGTGTGATTTAATTAAGCTGGGCAGAGATTGATAGGAGCCAGGTTGTCTGGGGAGGTTGAAATATGAAAAGGATAGAGGTGTTAGGTTTGAGGTACAAGTAAATAAATTAGATCTGATATTTGCATTTTTAGCCAACTTGAGAGTTTGTTTGAATATCAAAGGGTAAAGATGTAAAGAAACATGTTTGTATTTTGCAGGCATTCCATTGGTAAATAGAAGGGGGATATTATATTATATTGGTCCTAAAACAATGACGAGATAGAGCTATGAAAAATGTTATATTTGGAAGGATTGGAGTTCAGAGAGGTTTGAGAACAATGCAACCTGAGATGAAAGGAGGAAAAGGTATTTGAGTTACTATGTAGCTGAGATATAGCCAGGGCTATCTGTTTGAGCTGTAGCAGCAGGAACTGTTCAGTTGGGAGCTGTTAGCTCTGGGCTGGGAGGAGGTGCCGTTTGAACCAGCCATCCAGTCAAGCCAGAAAAGTCTTGGGCTGCAACAGGCAGTTTTATTCTGAAGCTTGGATTCCACAGCAAAGTGGAAGAGTGTTACAGGTCATGTGGTAGCCTCTATTAAAGATACAGCAGTTTGCCTTGGGTAATATTACTGGATTTCTTATAGTTAAGCATCTATATGGAGTGTTGCCTAGAAGGTGTTTTACTTGTGGGTCTGACCAAGTGGAGATTTTTTGGGGGGGAATGTTTGTCAGAGTAACCTTAATTGCATCTGTAATCTTGTGCGCTTAAGTTTTCTTTTATTATTTTTAATACAACTTTACTTTCAATTTTTAAAATCCCAAAAGTGTTACTGGACCACTTGCTGCTGAGATTGGAACATCGTCTTCTCGTTTTCAAAATACAAAAAAAAGGTTGTGGCCCATAAGCCAAGTTTCCCTCAGGGATTTGGTTTGTGCAGCAATTAACACTGGCTGTGGTCATATACACATGCACTCTAATACTGAAGCCTACTTAAAAGAATGAGAGATGGATCTCTTGTGATTAGTTTTAATGTATCCACACATCCATCCATCTTAAATCTCTTGGCCTTCTCTCCCTTCCGGAAATAGATTCCAATGATGTGTGAAGGAAGCCACAGATGTTATTTTGATGTCAACAGGATTTCCATGGAACAACTCCCAAAAGCAGACCATGTTTGGCTGTTTTATGATGGTGCCTCTGGGTTTAAGTTTTTGGTAAAGCTCAGTTCTTCATTTGTTGACCACTCCTCCCTGCCAAAGGATGCCCAATGTTGTTCATAACTCATTCAAAAAGCACCCGATTTGTGCTTCTGCACCTTCATTCTGGTTGAGCCTTCTGCAGTGTACAGAAATGCTGATTGGACACCAGCCTCCCGTACTCTTTCACCTTGATGTATATTTCCTATAATCAAAATACATAGAAGGCTTTTTTTTTCTCTCTACTCCCATTAAATGCTGGTGTTTTTAAAAACTTGCAGGTGCTAATGAAAATTGTCACTGTTGATTGACTCCCCAGCACAAATTGTGGCGATTTAGATTACAGCAGCAATTCCATTGAGAAATCTAGCCATCAAAAGCAGGAAAAGTAATTTTTTTGCTGGATACGGCAGTGTACTCAGCCTGTCCTGATCTCCATTCTGGCGTTTCCCAAGTTGGTATCCAACCAGTCCCAGCCCCAGAATTCCAGATTTCAAAATGAGTTGCTTGCTGGTGTGCGTTTGGGGAAACCTGAATTGTGAGTTGCTTCAAAACCGAGGGGAAATTGATAATGCTTGCTTGATAGGTAAATGACATGAATTTTTCTAATATAACCATGCATTCTAACCAAATGTTCTAATTTTCTTTTTATTTCTTGTATTTTTAATAGTTTATGTGTGAGGAAGGATCAGGGGATTACATAGCTCGAGTGGATGAACCTCAGTCATGTAATTATGTACTAACAATACACACCACTCGGATCTGCCATCACCCTTACTTGCGTCCTGCTATTGTTTCCAAGCCTCAACCAATTAAATGTCAACCTGCCCTCAGTCCAGAGCAGTATGTTGAGTATGTCAAGGCCCAAGTGAGTAAGTACTGAAATTTTAATACCTTAAATCTAGAAAGGTGAATTAATGACTCTGCACAAGTAGACTTGTACTTCCAATGGTGTATAAAATGCTGTTGCATTTCCTTACGAAGGTGTACTTGTAATGGTGGTTTCTATAATGAAGCTTAGTGCTATGACCACTCTGCTTCCATGAATTTGGAAACTTTTTAATCTACTCTACAGTGATGCTTTGTGCCTGTAACTTTGGAACCAAGAGGGAAGCAATAGTACGGCACTTGGGCAGTAAAAAGGTTTGTGCCCAATCTATAGGCAATGCAGCAACATTTAAGTAAGATGGTGAGTGTATGGGATATGTATTCAATATGGAAATACTTTTTTTAACTCTTCTTTCTCCCCCCAGCCCCCCTCCCCTGTCCATACCCTCAATTAACTTTGAAGAAAAACAATACTCCTACCTCGTGTGGAAGCCTCTTTTCGCTTTGCAGTTGAGACGTTTGCTTTCAATACTGCTGTTCCCTCATTGGATATTTTGACCTGCCCTTTTTATCTCTTCCTAGCTTGGATGCCTGTTAATTCTCCATTAAGGAGCAAATGCAATGCCAGTCTACATGACTCCCAGTGGAGTTGTTTGCTGGCAGGCCTGGTTACTAACATCAGCTGAAGGGATCTGATTATGGCGATAGGCCTGAAAAGAGCTGCGTTGCTGGGTAGGATAAAGACTCCAATTAAAAAAAAAAGAAATTAAAAACAAAAATTGAACTTTGGATGAGGTGAGGGGATTTTTTTATATAATGAATGTTTCATCTTTCGCACTTGGCTTCTCAAAAGCACCAAATACCTATTCTGGGAATTGATTCCAATGTCCAACCTCAATATATTTATAAATGGTGGTTCATTAATGTGTTGAAACAAAAAAATACTATTCACAGATGTTGCTGGCTAGATCAGCAGTTTATTGCCCATGCCTGATTGCCCTTTAAGGCGGTGGTGAGCAGCCTTCTTGAGCCGCTGCTGTTTGGGAGGGAGTTCCAGAATTTTGACCCAGTGACACTGAAGGAACGGTGATATAGTTTCAAGTCAGGACGATGGGTGGCTTGGAGGGGAACTTGCAGGTGGTGGTGTTCCCTTGCATTTGTGTGGCACAAATGTTACTTGCCATTTGTAAGCCCAAGCCTGAATGTTGTCCAGGTCTTGCTGCATGTGGGCACACTCTGCTTCAGTATCTGATGAGTCGCGAATAGTGCTCAACATCGCACAATTATCAGCGAACATCCCCACTTCTAACCTTATGTTGGAAGGAAGGTCATTGATGAAGCAACTGAAGATGGTTGGGCCGAGGACACTACCCTGAGGAACTCCTGCAGTGATTTCCTGGAACTGAGATTACTGACCACCAACAACCACAACCATCTTCCTTTTGTGCTAGGTATGACTCCAATCAGTGGAGAATATTCCCCCTGATTCCCATTGACTCCAGTTTTGCTAAGACTCCTTAATGTCACACTCGGACAAATGCTGCCTTGATGTCCAGGGCAGTCACTCTCACCTCACCTTGGGAGTTCAGCTCTTTTGTCCATGTTTGGACCAAGACTGTAATGAGGTCAGGAGCTGAGTGACCCTGACGGAACCCAAACTGGGCATCAGCAAGCAGATTGTTTCTGAATAAGTGCCACTTGATAGCACTGTTAACGATCCCTTCCATCATTTTGCTGATGATCAAGAATAGACCGATGGGGCAGTAATTGGCTGGGTTGGAGTTGTCCTGCTTTTTGTGTACAGGACATACCTGGGCAATTTTCCACATGGCTGGGTAGATGCCAGTGTTGTGGCTGTACTGGAACAGCTTGGCTAGGGGCGCGGCAAGTTCTGGAGCACAAGTCTTCAGTGCTATTGCCAGAATGTTGTCAGGGCCCATAGTCTTTGCAGTATCCAGTGCCTTCAGCCTTTTCTTGATGTAACGTGGAGTGACTTGAATTGGCTGAAGACTGGCATCTGTGATGCTGGGGATCTCCGGAGGAGGCTGAGATGGATCATCCACTCGGCACTTCTGGCTGAAGATGGTTGCACATTCCTCAGCCTTATCTTTTGCACTGATGTGCTGGGCTCCTCCATCATTGAGGATGGGGATATTGTGGATTTTAAATAACTGACTTTTGGTGAATCTAAGGTGGAATTTTCTGTGCCCTTTAGCGGCGGGTGGGTTTGCCAGAATGAGTGGACAATATGGTGAGAAGACCAAAAATTGGTT
Source organism: Carcharodon carcharias (assembly GCF_017639515.1). Lineage (NCBI taxonomy): Eukaryota > Metazoa > Chordata > Chondrichthyes > Lamniformes > Lamnidae > Carcharodon > Carcharodon carcharias. Next base: position 11,658,473 of record NC_054507.1, on the reverse strand, counting down.
TCAAGACATCGTGAAACCAGTTTGCAATTGCTGCTCTGCCCATCAATGGCGGACTGCGTTTCCTGCCGTCGGGCATCAGGAATTTCATTATAATACATTTGCATATCATTATAAGGCCAGATTGCCAGAATCACCCGTCCCATGCTGAAGCACCCATCACGCCAACGTGTTTCACGACTGTACATAAGCGACGTGTACCTGGCGAGCTGCACTTCACTCGGGACTTCGAGGTTTGTTTGCCTACCTTGCTTCAGGCAGCACTCGCAGTCATCAGCACCAGGCTTCACAGGCAGCACCACATCACTTTTAGGGGGGCTCACGGGCAGGTCTCTACCCACCAGACCAGCCGTAAGGTGGGGGTGGCTTTTCAACAGCTGCAGGGCTGGGGTATTACTGGGGGAGGAGGGTATCCCAGGGTGTGTGTGGGGGGCACAAGTTGATCAGTGCAAGTGGCCCCAAGATGGTGAGGGCTGAGGAGGCAGTCTCCAGAGGAGATGAGGCCAGGTGGAGATGTGAGGGTGTGTGTGAGAGTGAGTGGTGATGTCCCTTGAGCTGGCAATGAATGAGATGCCAGTGAGTGTGTGAGTTTAGAGTGATGAGATGGTTTCCTTACCCTGGCTGCACGGATGAGATCATTCACCCTCTATCTGCACTGGATGGCCAACCTCTTCTGTGCAGTGTTGGCACTGACCACCTCTGCCACCGCCTCCCAAGCCAGAGTGGTGAGATTGCTGGACCTCCTGCAGCCAAAGCAGAAGTAGAGGACAGCACAATGGGCCTCTAAACAGCATCTAAATGTCATTCCAGAGACATATCACTAAATCAAGAGGCTGCAGTCGTCTTGCCTTTCAGAGCCATGTCTTCTGTGCAATAGTCCTGGGCTGGAAGCATGGAGGTGTGCGCACAGCTGCAGTTTAAATATGGCACCAGATGTGATGAAGTGATGAGCTGACAGTGTGGAAGGCAAATGAGAGCCCGCATGTTTCCCGAGAATGCATGATTAATGAGGTGGGATTGGGACAATACGGTGTGAAAAGCCATCATAGTAGCCAATGGGTAGTTGGTGCAAATCTGGGATGATTAAGTCCTAAGACTTTAAACTTAGGGGTAACAGCATCTTATTAGAGTTTCAATTTTCATGCATCGCGTGTATATATGTCCACTTGGTAGTCTGACACCCCTGCATCCCCATCGGACCAGCCCAGTTGTCTTTGTGTTGTATATGTTTTTTTTGCCTATCAATACTAATCTAATCTCTGAAGATATAATTTATGTTTTCTGCTGGACTCCCATATTCTGCACCATAATCCAGGTCTGATGTAACTTAATATTCATTTAGTGCTGGGCAATGTGTTCCTTGTGTATGTGTTTTTATGAATCTCTTAAACCATTTAGGGCCCCTCCATAGATCGCTGAAGGTGAATCACACTGGTGATGCGTTTGTTATCTACATGCCCTTGAAACTCACCTAACACTAGGTCTGATTTGAAATAAATTGCTATTTCTGATTTGGTTCTGGACACTGACCCCAAGGTTTAAGCAAAAAAACTACTTGGGGCAGAATTTTGCCCTTGGTGGGCAGGGGCACTCAGGAAGCCGACCGCTACCTGCGATTGGCACTGCACTGCGGTTTCACACTGGTGGGTCAATTAAGGCCCGCCAGTGTGAAACGCAAGCAGCAGCACTGAGCACCGTCTGTTGAAGGGGGGGTGGTTGGGGGGGGTGAGCGGGTCGAGCATGAACTTTGCGCTTGCACGCAAGTGAGCACTGTGTAATCTCCATGAGGCACGGAGCTGCCACAAGGCGATGGAGATATGGCAAAGCAGAATAAAGAAAATAAAAATGTAATAAAAGCTGTCACATGAGCAGGGACATGTTATTAATTCAATTGTAAAACTTTTTATTTATTTGCTTTAGGAAACCTCATCCCGCCCGTGAATGAGGTTTCCAAAAAAAATGCAATGGCCGCTGGGCCTTTTCACCTGCCCGCCAAATGTTAGGCTGGACAGGCAATGAAATATTTACCTTAATTGGTTATTTAATGGCCTTAACAGGCCTTTTAGTTGTCAGCGGGCACGCTGCCGACTCTGGCGCATGCCCGCCGACCAAACTATCACGTTACTGCGCATTGACG